>NW_005842721.1:525311-525666 GCF_000455745.1 Alligator sinensis
CTCTTTCCAGGAAACACTTAACCAGAATAATCGTAATATCTAGCATATGTTTCATAGCATTAATAATAGTAAAGCTGTTAGCTGAAAACGTATATTGCTTCTATGGCACTACAATTTTTCAAACAATTTTCAATACTAATATAATAATTTAAGTTATACAAACAAATGCACACACCCTACCTATATTTTCTCACATATCATAGTCCCTCAAATAAAATACACCTTGCTGGAAGGCAGAATGTAGAGGAAAAAGATTTTTCCAGTCATGGCCAGCAGTTTGACATAAAGTAAATCCTCGAAACGGAGTCCACGAATTGTAGTATCCCAGGAAACAGTCTTGATTACACAGCAGGAA
>NW_005842721.1:525676-553361 GCF_000455745.1 Alligator sinensis
GCATGGCAGGACAGCAACAAGACTACACCTTTTACCCATAGAAGACTTATTTCTTTGTGTAAATAGTTCATTATATAAATTTCTCTAAATAATAAAAGTGTTGCTTCCACATCACAGGCTTCATCAAGATTGTATGCAGCAGCTCATTTGCCCTGAGTAAGCTGATTCAGGCAGAAATTACAGTGTTCATCCAATAGTGAGAGGGTAAAAACTGGACCCTAGCCTGACACACCTGACTCCAGATGGGGTCATGTGTGCCCTTCTGCCCCAAATTCCTCCCTACTGTTATTGCTTAACCACTGAGAACTAGTTGAAATGTGTTAGGGGTCAATGTCTTGGCCTGTGACTCCCCATCCTTAGCTATCTCATTCAGGTCTTGCCAGCTCTTAATAGAATGGATTTTACCAGTCAGATGAATCATATACTTGCCTGATTGTGTGTGCAGAAAGGGTATTTCCCCCTTCCTTGAATGAAGCCTGCCTGTATGGTAAAATGCTCTGAAATTACCCTAACAATAAGTTAGTTATAAAAGATAAGAAAAATATTTATTCTAAAAACAGAGCAAACATAAGAAATCAGTAAACATATGCAGAGATATAGAGACATATATAAGAGTAAACAAACAAAAGAAAATATCAGAACATTGATCTGATCTTACCTGCATCCTAAATCTAAAAATGCAGCTTCTGCTCAGCCCACTCAAGTGTTTTCCTATGTCCAGAAAAACTAAAGGCAAAATCTTGCTCTCCTAGCAGTGCTCAGGTATAGTTTCTTATCTGGATATTTATATACATTACCCATTGGCTTATTGGGGAGCCTACATTATGCATATAACTTTCTGCCCCTATCCCTCCCCCCGCCACTTTGGTGTATGTTTACCAGAATGCCCCAGAATTTTCCTTAAAAAAAAATTCAGGGTCAGTAAACAGTGCCCCTGCATGTATGCTATTGTATACCCATTGGTAGCAAATTCACTCCCAATCAGAGCAGTTCACTTTAGGGTTGCCTTCACCCTGCCCTGTTCCCTTGGCTGTCAGCTTGGGGCTGGCAGGAAACACAAAGTCTAGTCCTGATCTCCATAGAGTGGGGAAGAGCTGTCTCAAAAACTGGGGAGTTGCATCCCACCCACGTGGAGATTGGATAGGGACCCAGCTTTCCTGGCCATGTGGAGATTGGGTACCTATCCAATCTCCACATGGCCAGGAAAGCTGTCCCAGCCAGGACCCTATCTCCATGCGGCTGGGATGCACCCATTTTGGCTGCTGGGACAGCTCTCATGGCTATGCGGGGATCAGGAAAGGTTCTGATCCCCACATGATGAGAAGACAACCTACCCTGCAACCAGGACAGCCCTCCCACTCCAGCATCAGACCTTTGCCAGGCAGCAGCAGGGCCCCAGCTGCCTTGGACAGTGGCCAGAAACAAATTATGACTGGTCAGCATCTACACGTGCACTACTACACAGCAGCTAATGCACAATGAATCTAGTACCTCTATTTCCTAGAACTAGCAAACAGCACATTAACCTAATTTACTGTGCAGTAATTCCTGTGAATGTGTAGATGGTGACACTTTACTGTGTATTAAATTAGTTTCATGCTCAGTAAAGCTCATTGTGTAGATATGCCCTAAAAACCCTTCTCGATCTAATTATGACCTGGTGAATATTTGCATCCTTTCAGACATACAGATCACTAATCCAATATCCTAAAGATACTGTCTCTTACTTAATTTCTCCACTGTGAAAAATGTTCTTCCAGGTGGTTTTATGGGTTTCTTCCTTTGAAATGTAAATTCATCATAGTCTGGAAGGGCCTGTTTGATGAGTAAAAAAAGCTCATGTTAGATGCTAATTCTCAGGAATTACTTCTCTTTAGCCATTTAGGCTTTGAGCTTCTACCGGGTATTAAAGGAACTCTTGCTTAGGTACAGAAATTTGAAAGTCATTAGCATATCACACAATCCTGACCCTATTATAATATATAGGAAATATATTTTGTATCAGATACCACAAAACATATAAACATAAGAATGATAAGTCTGACTGAAGCTTAACACTGCCTATCCATTGAGAACAAGCATATCGTTAAACAAACTCAATAAAACATACATGAGACCACATAAAAATGTTGAATTCTAGTAAGCTTCAGGACACCCACCCCATCTACGTTTTGAGCCAGAAAGAAGTGTCACCCATTTTGGCAGTCATTAGAGCATAACATCTTCCTGCTTCAATCCCAGTGAAGAAAAAAAATCAGCTTCTTTGCTTAAGAAATGAACCCTGGTTTTCAAGAGCTGGTCTGCATACGATACATAAGTATATATGGCACACACACACACCATATAATAG
This sequence comes from Alligator sinensis, assembly GCF_000455745.1. Lineage (NCBI taxonomy): Eukaryota > Metazoa > Chordata > Crocodylia > Alligatoridae > Alligator > Alligator sinensis. Next base: position 528,027 of record NW_005842721.1, read on the forward strand.
TCATGTGAAGCAGTTCAGCACTTCTGAAAACAAGGCTTTTACCAAGCATGAAATACAATTCCATACAATTATCTGACCCAGAAAAAAACTATAAAGTCAATATAATATAAAAGCATGGTTACTTTTATTCTTGGTGATTTATTTTCAATGCACCATATTTGTACCTGATATTGCGTCTTTCCATTAGTAATTTAGAAAATTATGCACTCTCCATTTACCAGTGTTACTTATTTTGGAAAAGCCTAACTTTACTTCTACATACAAATCAATAGACATTCTTACAAACTTATCCCCTCCTTTACATGTTACAGGTATTGTGCAATTATCCAGATAATTACTGAATTAACTGAGACAAGCTGCATGTGCAAAGTACTTATCATGCCATAAAAAGGTCCAAGCAGCTATGAAGTTAGATGTAAAAAATGTATCCAGCTTTAATTCATACATGTGCAGGGTCCCCTTTGCCTGAGGCTCCCAGCTGATTGAGTGCACCATGCCCAGCTGAAGTTGGGAGTCCCACAGCTGACTGGACTCCCAGCTTTAACATCACTTGTCAGCTATGGACACTAAACTAATTTACTCCAGAACAATTAATTGTGCAGCTTTTTCCTTCAAAACTGGCAGATGAGGAGCTACCATCCCTTCACACTACACCCTTGTAGTTAGAACAATAAATAAGGGAATGCATAGTTTTTGGATCATGATTGAGATATGTGTAAAACATGGGAGATGATGGTGCCTCGGCACCTGTTAGGCTTCATCTATTCTAGACTATTGTGTACGTTATCTACATTTATAAAGGAAATGGAGAAGTTAAGGTCTTGAGGAGGACAGCAAAAATGATAGAGAGCTTGGAAGGCAAGCCATATGAGAAAAGGTTGAAAGAAAGAGGCATGTTAAGCTTTCAGAAAAGGTGGTTAAGAGAGGACAGGACAGCAGTTTTCAAAGTTTTAATGGATTTCCGTAAAGAAGAGGGGGGCACCTTCTCTGCATTGAGAGAAGGAAAGCAATGGCTTACAATGGCAGAAATTAGGTTTATATTGGATAACTGGAAAAACTTCACTGTTAGGACAGTGAGGCAGTGGAATAAACTGCTTAGAAAAGTTGTGGAATCTCCTTCACTACATGTTTCCAAAAAGAGGTTGGCTAAGCATTGGTCAGAGATGATCTAGGAGTAGCTATGCCTGGAGTGTTTGTAAAGAGCTACAGTTATTCAGGGCTGGTCCAGGGGTAATTGGTGTCCTAGGCGAACCAAAGGTCTTAGACCAAGGTGGAGCCTCAGCTGGCCAGGACTATTTAGAATGATGTTCCTGTTATTTTGTTCTGCATATAATTTTGGCGCCCCCCAAATGTTGGCACCCTAGGTGACTGCCTAGTTCACATAATGGTTGGACCAGCCTTGCAGTTATCCCAGGAACCCCACTCCCCACCTCCTCTCCTCCCACACTTGAATCACTAGGAGATAATGAAAAAAAAAAATTCTGTAGCCCAAAGCAGGTGTGTATTGGGAAGGACCAGGTTCAACAGCTGTAGAATGAAACAGAGTTCTACAACTGGCTTTGTAAGCAGCTAGGACAAGTTTATGGAAGATGTAGGATGACAGAAAACGATATTCTTGCTCTCCAGTTAGGGGTCAGGGGGATTTTTGGTGATGGGTGTGGGAGGTAGTGCCTCATTTGGTATCAGGAAGGAATTTTATCACACAGCCACATGGTCATAGGCTGCAAGGACTTTTGCCTTCCTATGTAGCAGAAGCCATACTCTTCTTCCTTAGATACCTTGATTGTATTTTAACAATTGCAGTAGCAAGACATTAGCAGTGCACTCCCTGCTTTACCTGTTGTGAGCTGTGGCGTGTTCCTGGTGTTTTGAGGCAATGTTCCTTGTAACTGTGTCACCTTTATTAAATTAGATCTGAAAAAGAAAATAAAATGGGGGAGAAGAAAGTGACAAAAGTAGCTGAATAGCTTGTATTGTATTTTTTAAATGTCATGTTCTATTTAAAATGTATTTATTTAAGAGTTCTGCAATAGAAGTTAAATGTTAAGCCTGAGACAAAACAGGAGAGCAAGAATTCCAGGAAATATTGGTGTTTCCCTTTGAAGGAGATGAAGATGTTTGGTTTGTTGAAGCACAGAGGTTATTACAAGTATAAAAGATGGTGTGAGAAAAGGTATATTCTTCTCAGGTGGCAGATTGAAAAAAAAAGATCTGGAAATATAATTCCACCCCAAAATACCTTAAATGATACATACCTAGCTTTTTAACATCTCACAGGTGGACTAGGATATGTACCACAATATTCTACTGCCATATTGCACCAGCTCAGTAGACTATTTTCTAGAGAAGGGTTAAAGTCTAGTAAAATATCCACACCTTGCCTGCTGCTTTTGAGTTAGCACCAAGCAAACATATTAGTTTATTAGCTGCCTCTTTGTATACATACGTAGAAATATGGAAAAATAGATGGTTTATACTGACAGCCATTTTTTAAACAGTCACCAGTCAAAGCTGCTATTAGCTGGAAAAATCTATGGCAACTAGGCATGAAAACAAAAAAATACTGATAATATCAAAACTTACCCATTATGTCTATCTAAACTATAAATAAATTGTTTGACACGAAGGCTCCATGGTAATCCAATTACTTACAGTTGCTCTCTATGTACATGTTAAAATACTTCATTCTCTCAGTGGGTAAACACATTACAGAATAATATAAATACTGAGTACAAAACTGTGATAGCTGTGATGCAATGACACTTAGACATATACATTGCTTTAAATATAAAGACATAATGCTGAAGCAAACTGATAGCACCATGGAAATCTCCTGAATTGAAAATAGCTTGGTAATACATTCTTCTCCATTGTCTTTGTTACCTCTCTTGGGGCAAGTTTCATCATACAGTATCAGCAGAAGCCATGTTAAAGATCATCCTATCACCTTTGTCAGATAGGAAGTATGGATAATCAATTTACAGTTAAAAAAAAAGATAATTACGAGATTGGCCATACAGGAGAAGCAGGCATTTGAATTATCTACAGACAATTCTCTTCTGCAGCTCATTCATCACCTGTCCAAGTGTCCATATAATTTCTGTGATAAATTGCAAAAGTGTGACCTGACCTTGTTGTATATCTAGGTGATACAAGACTTTAGCTACAACGTAACAGCAGCATCCAATCCAGCAGGACTGGATTATATAGTTGTTGTAAATCTGAAAAGCATTTTTGAAAGAGAAAAAGTGAAGAGACAAGAAAAGAAAATGCTTATTTAGAGGAATGATTAAACCAAACTCCTCTGCTTTGAAAAATGTGAGATTTCCAGCCAGGCATTAGAGTATAATTTAATTCCAAATTCTAATTAAAAATACTAGAAAATATTGATGTTAGTACTAATTTCTGTGTGTCTAATAGTTGAATTCTGTGGGAGGGAGCACAGAAGGTAATCTCTCAATTGGATTACTTGGTGACCTACAGACAGAATACATGCACACTGTAAAAAAAACTGGAAGCTGATAAGGAAATATAAAGATCCTGAAGAAGTAAGAATGGAGATGTAGATTTTGTGAAATTAGATGTTGGATACAGTAGCTGAGCTGATCTATCTGTTAGTCCTTAAATACCCCCTGCCAATATTATACTTTATATTTCTGATTTGTAGTTCTTAAATACCACCTGCCAATATTATACTTTATATTTCTGATTTTTTTTCATGGTGAAAGGTTAGCAATAAAATCAAAGATGTACTAACCATGGTTATTTTTTTTTAATTCTAAAATGGCAGTGGAGAACACTAGTAAGAAGACCACTTTTACCATGGACCACTTCTTTCTTTCCATTGTAAGTCAGCATGTCTTGCTGAGCTCCTTTGTCTTTCTGAGTTCCTACATCATGTATGCCCCATTTAAACCTACTTTGAGTATTTAAGAGGAACTTAAGTGTGCATTGATCTTGTATTTGCCCTAGGAAAATGGTGAATTTCACTCACTAAAATTCCTCCTTAGGATTAGATGGTATCATTCTTGATGACATAACACAAGATGGTGCTTTTTGCCCAGTCATTCTAGAGGACAGGTACTACTATTGATCCATCACTTGACTAGTGTATGACCATGTATGGCAAAGCACATAGCTCTGTGGGCTTCCCTAACTAGATAAGAAATAATGTCCTTTAATTCAGAGGTCTGGTTTACTTAGAAAGAGCTAAAGTTGCAGTCATACATTTTGATCTCTTCTGGAAGATTTGTGTTCCAGAACGAAGTCACACTGAAGCTAATTAGAGTCCATGGACACTACAGGATGAGGACATGGTTGGCTAATCATTTTATAAATTAATTTACACAACAGTAGCTACCTTTAGATTCATGTAGTAAGACCTAAAGAGGTTGAAGTAACACCATATGGTATTTTAAGGGCCATGCTTCATGTTACACTTAATATACATTAAATGCACTTTAAACATGAGAAAGTGTTCATTCAAATAGTAAAACATGCTAAATGCACTTGAATCACATCAAAGTTATAACTTTTTACACAAGAAATATCTCCAAGTTGTATTTAGTAACACATGTTCAGCTATCATCGGACCGCTCCACAGAGATAATATGAAGAACTAGCTGAAACCCACAAAACAATTGTGATTAAATTTTTATTACAAAAGTATTTCTTTAAATATAGATTTTCAGTTATCCTTTGACCGAATACTTTAATGGAATCAAAACTTCTCACCCTCAAAAAGGCTACATAGTGCTGGCAAAAGTACACAAAGCTGTCCATGTATAAATACAGGTTTAGGAATATAAATACATATTTTGTCAAAAGTCTGACCTTGTGATTTGTTCATAGCCATAGAATAAGAGGGCCCTTGTACATGTAGGAATTTTCTCCTTTTAGTGGTTTAATTACTTTTTTAAATTATTTAATTGTATAACAGTGTACATGTTTGGCAGTACATTACAAATAAATTTTGTAACAGCGTACACGTTTGACAGTGTATTTTGATGTAAGTGACTTTTTTACATAGCAAACTAAAACACATCCCATGTATTTTAATTTGCTACATAAGAAATTACAGTGATATCCCTCACATGTACAAGGGCCCTATCTGGAGAAGGTGGTGGGGATGGAGCATGGGGCCCTGGAAGCCTGGGCGTGCTTGGGGAAGCTCAGGCTTGGCAGACTTCCACCTGCCCATTCCCAGGTGGTCACACGCAGCATGAAGATGGCAGGGACAATTCATGGGGTGCTGGGAGCCCATCAAGCCCGAGCTTCCCCAAGCACCCCTGGGCTTCCAGCACCCCAGGCACTGTTGGATCTAGTGGGTACTACCTACAAGCTGGGGCTTCACTGGTACAGCTAGTACGCTGTCTGGGTGGCCCCGGGAAGTACCACTGCCATGGAGGGAAGCACTGGGTGCCCCTGCAGATCAGGGGTTGCATGACCCAGCAGCAGCTTGCATTGCCAGACTCAGCCAAAGAGAAAAATTAAAAGTGGTGAGGGGCCTGATCTTTTTTTTTTCCTTTCAGAGCTTGCCTGCATCTCCCATGGTTGGGGAGCAAGCTGCCAGTGGGTCATGCATCCTCTGAGCTGGGGTGGATCCCAGGGCTTTCCTCCACTACAGCAGTGCCCCCCATGCAGCACCCACCCATTAGCATCCCACCTGGATGGTCCCAGGGGTGCCAGCACCATGGAGGAAAATACTGGGCGCCCCCACAGCTCAGGTTCCACCAGCAGCTGGCCCCCAGCTGTAGGAGAGGTGGGCAGGCTCCGAGGGGGAAAAAAAAGGATTGGTCCCCTCACGTTTTTTTTTGTCCCTTCATCAGAACCTGGCTGCTGTGTGCTAGGGGCCCCGGTGCTTCATTCTAGCTCTAACTTGCCTGCATATCTGTTTGAAATGCCTCAGGCCCTATAATAAAACACCCACTTATTCTGTTTGTCTGGAGCACGGTATGTCTGGAGCACTCTGATTGGTCGTTCCAGTGAGTATTGTGATTGGCTGCTGAGACAACGAATCAGAGTGCTCCAGACAGACAGAATAAGCATATTAATATTATAGATTAGTGGTCCTCACCCAGCAGCTACATCAGCCAGGGACCCCTCTACTGTACCAAACCTCCAGGTGGGATGAGGAAGGTCAAATGTGTCAAGAGGAAGGATCCTGGATCTCTCAATTATCAGGTTCTGTCAAGATCAACTTTAAAGCTGGGTGCTTGCAGCACCACAGGGTCCCAAGGGTGGGACAGGTAATCAGATAATTGATTACTCTAGTGCAGTGCTGGGGCTAGGACCAGCGATCAGTGAGCTGTGCATGTTGGGGAGCGTAGTATACATTACTGTGCTGCTCAGAACCTGTTGTAACTTTAATACTGCAGATTTAACATATACCAAATTTAGGGAAACTTTGTGTACCCAGGGTTAAATCCAGACAGGACACTAAAACTAACACCCCCTTATTTCCAAAAAAATTACATTTTCACTTTAGCTTGTAGAATTAGATGTCCATGTAGAGTGTCTCTAATAACATGCTGGGCTATTAGCTGAGTGCTGGAAAAGTGCAACATGTCCTGGCTTATGCCTTATCAGTATTTCCTTTGGAATAAAAAAAGTATGAACACTGTTAACCATATTACACTCTGCAGTCTGACAGTAGGTGCTATTTCAAGATAGGCGTTTTGTTTATTATCTTAAAAGTGGAATTCAAGCTTCATGGTAGGCAACAGGAGTTTGCCATTTGTGAGTACAAATAATTGTGAAAAATGTTATATTGGTTACAGAAGTAAAGCAGTGTACTTCTTCAGCTGATGGTACAGATATCACAGCCCTGGTGAAAATGTAAAAACCATAGCAATGTCCATATGTCCGTGATTTCTTTCATATTGACTGTAAGGCCTATGATGGTGGGGTTATTTGTCAGATATAAGCACTGAAATTTTAATGCTGCTCAAATTAACACCTAATTACTTCATTTGAGGCCTTTTGTTGCCTGATATACTAAATGTAGCCATAAATGTCTGAACTTGGACAATGTGCTGTTCAGAAGAATTGAGCCTGTCAAATTTTAGCTCATTCTCATTTTTTTCTAGTTTGTTAAGGGAGGAAAGAAAATGAGAGATCACAGATTTGCAATAATTCATATCTCAAATTCCACTTTAAAAATATTCCATGCACTCCATGCCTATTAGGAGAGTTCTTTTAGTGCTTAGAAAATGTATACTTAACATTTTACTAAAAATACAAAAATCCCCTGAAAAAATATCTAAATATAGATTGCTTCATTACCTCCAAATCAGTCTGAAAAGGATAGTACATCTGAAACTCTAAATGAGAACCAACTGACTGGTAAGTGCTGTGCAGTTCGCAATCAGAAGAAATTACAATTATGACATCAACTGCTAATCTTAGAAATCAAAACAGTTAGGGTGCTACTAAATTCTATTATAAATGTAATTATTATTATTAGGCTTCTTTAGAAAATGAAGGGATGGAAACATCATGCAAATACTTAACCTTTTTTAGTAGTTGGGTCATTATTCTTTACTGTGCTATTTAATATACTAATCTTTAAAAAATGGATTCTGAAAACATGAGCAGCTTCTCTTTAAGATTTAATCAGAGATAGAGATGTTTTAAAAATGAGAGAAAGACAGGCAGACAGACTGACAGAAATTATGGATACAAAAGTCTCATTTGTCCTGGGAGAAACCATTTTATCCAGGCACAAAATTAGTTGTCCAAACATCTGTTTGTTGACCTGGGAAAAACCCTAAGGGCTAGGTAGAGACATACAAAAACCCCAAGGCAAAATCCATCTAAGTTATGTGGTTTTGGTAAGTAGCATCGTTTAGATCAATAGCAAATAGAACACACATTTGGCCTTGGTGGGGGGAAGGGGGAATCTTGGACTGGGTTTTTCCATTTTAAAATCAGTCTGTTTATGCCAAACTTCTCTTCTGTTGTGGGTATAAACTGGTTTCTGATCATACCTGTAAAAGTATAATGTCTATGCTTGGCCAAGAAGTGCTAACCCAGTACAAGTATTACACTTTTATGGGTATGAATGATCAGAAACCACATAAAGTGAGAAAAATAAACAACATAGGTCTAGAAATAATAGATCATGTCAAACCAAACTAATTAGCTTTTGTTTGACAGTAACTGGCCCTAGTGGATAAGAGGAAACAACAGCTGTGATGCATGTCTATTTTTAAAAGGCTTTTGACACTTCCATGTGACATTCTCATAAGCAAACTAAGGAAATATGGTCCAGATATCATCACTAATACATGGGTACAGAACTGATTGGAAGAAAGAAAGACTTTCAGAAGAGTAGTTATAAGTGGTATAAACTAGAGAATCAATTGGTGAAGGGTGTCAAGATGACACCAAACAGTTGCGACCACTTTGTAGCAGAAGATCAAAATTCAAAACACTCATAACAAAAAAGAGAAATAGGTCTCAAATCAACAAGATGAAATTCAATAAAGGTAAGTGTAAAGTGTTACAAATAGGAAACATAAATGAACTGTACCAAATAAAAAATGGGAAGTAAGTCACCTGATATTGTAAAACAGAAAAGGATTTGGGATTACAGTAGTTTGCAGATTAAATATGAGTTATCAATGGACGCATCTACACGTGAATTACTCTCGAGTAAACCCATCCCAGGCAGAAGTCTACTTGCGTGGGGATGTAGAAGCAGATCTGCTACTCCTAGAAGTAGTCTGCTTCCACCCCATCTGGCCATGCACTGGACCCCTGTAGCTGCCAGGGGGAGCTCTACCCTTCCCTTGGGTGCTAGCTCATGGGCTGGTAGAGAGCATGGCCATGGGGGGGCACAGCTGTACTGGCGGCAGCGGGAGCATGATGGTGCCAGCGGGAGCCCAGCAGCGGGGAGCAGGGAGCTCACACAGATGTCATCGGCACTGTCAGTGGCAAGGGAGGTGGCGAGCACCAACCAGGGGTCAGTGACCACCCGCAGGCACTGCCAGCAGTGGCAGCCAGGGGCCATCATGGACTGCCCACAGATGCCAGTGGCGGGGTGGCAAGCAGCGACCTCCCACAGGTGCCATTGACAGTGTTGGGAGTGCCTTTTTGCAGGGGGTGCACTGCCATGTGCAGGGGGTGCACGTTCACCTGCATACACCCCCTACACATCACCCCTGGAGACAGCTATCTCCTGGTAGGGACTAGGATATTGCTCTCTGCCTCTGGAAGCTGCCTGCTGCCAGGTTGGACTCCAATGGTGGAGCCCAGGTGGGGACAATGTCCCCCAGCAAGGAGGCTTACTGCTACAAGCCCCAGTGATGGATCAGGATAGGTGGCTTGGACCTGCCCCCACCACCCTCCCTGCAGCCTTTTCCAAGCCCCATGCCTGACATGATTGGGGAATGGGGTCAGAACCTGCCCCTGACTGGGACAGTTCACAACCAGTGCTGGGGTACACAGGGAAGCCTACATGCACAGTCTAGAGCTGGCTGGGGACTGGATGAAATAGGACAGTTCCCAGCCACGTGCAGATTTCCCTGCACAGCATGGGGTTGGCTGGGAACTGTTCTGGTCAGAGGCAGTTCCAGGTAGCTCCAGGCTGTGCCATGAACTCTCCCCATGCAGGTAGCTCCTAGCCCCCACTCTGCAATCACGATCTTAGAGCAGGGGCTCAGAGTTTGTTCCCAGCCCTGCTCTGTGATCATGGAGCAGAGGCTGAGAAAAGTCTCCTTGTCTGTTCCCAGCCCCTGCTCTATGATCATAATCATGTAGCAGGGCCCAGAAACATGTTTCTAGCCTGCTCCTAGCCCCAGTTCTGTGATCACAGAGCAGAATCTGGGAACAAGCTCCCAGCCCCCGCTCTGAGATCATGATTGAGAAGTGGAGCTGGGAGATCCCTGCTGCCGGGGCAGAGGGACATTGGGCTCCAGTGGCAGAGTCTTCCCCAGCAGCAGGCAGCTCCCAGGGCAAGGAGCAATCTCCCACCCCCTGCTGCCCAGCTGACCAGGAACAAGTTTACTCTGGGTTGGCTGTCTACACATGCCATATCACACAATAACAACTCATGAGTAAATTTGCGACTTGTATTTACATGTAGCAAATTAACCCATGATTACAGAAAATTACTGTGCACTGTCTGCATGTGTAGACAGTGACACTTGCTATGCAGTGAATGAGCTCCAATTTCAAGTAAAGTGTAAATACCTTAATTATCAGTAAAGAAGTTTTAGGTTGGACATAAGGTTGGATATAAGGAGTAGGGGAACTTTATTGGAGGATGGGAGTGCAATTAAAATGGTCTGTCCTGGGCCCAATGCTGTTCAACATGTTTATTAGTGGTTTGGAGGCTGGCATAGAAAGCTTCTTGAGCGAGCTTGTGGATGACACAAAACTGGGAAGGACTGCACACATGTTGAAGGATGCAAGTGCAATTCAGAAGGATCTCAACAGATTGGAAAGCTGAGCTGGAGCTAACAGGATGAAGTTCAATGTGGACAAATGCTAGGTGCTACACCTCATAAAGAATAAAAAAAAACCCACAAATACAAAATGAGTGATACCTGGTTGGATGGCAGCACTATGGAGAAGGATCTGGGAGTCTTGGTGTATCATAGACTCAGTATGGCTAGGTACAGACATTACACTTTTACAGGTATTGGTAACTGGTCTATACCTGTAAAAGAACAGAAGCTCAGCATATACTAGACTGGTTTCAAAATGGTGGAACCCAATCTAAGATTTGCTCCCCCTACCCAAAGGGCGAATGTGTGTTCTGTTTGCTACTGATTCAAGCTATGCTGCTTATACAAAAGTTCATAAGTTAGATCAATTCTGCCTTGGGCTTTTTGAATGTCTGTACATATCCTATGAGTGTGATGCAGCCACATTAAAAGCAAATGTGGGTTTGGGATGCATAAATAGAAGCATTGGGCATAAGACACAGGAGGTGATAGTGCTTCTTTACTCAGCACTGGTTAGACTGCATCTGGAGTACCGTGCGCAGTTCTGGGCTCCACATTTTATAAAGGACATGGAGAAGTTAAAGAGGGTCCAGAGGTGAGCAACAAGATGATAAAGAGTTTGGAAAGCAAGTCATATGAGGAAACGCTGAAGGAGGTAGGCATGCTCAGATTGCAGAAAAGGTGCTTGAGAGGGGACATGACAACAGTCTTCAAATACCTGAAGGACTGTCATAAAGAGGGAAAGCACTTTTTCTCTCTTGCTGCAGAGAAGAAGATGTGGACCAATGCCTTGAAGTTGCAGCAAACTAAGTTTAGATTGGATATCTGGAAAAACTTCTTCACTGTTAGAACAGTAGGCAGTGAGGCAGTAGAACAGATTTCCTTGGGATGTTGTGGGCAGTCCATCACTGGAGGTGTTCAAGAAGAGGTTGGATAGCCCATGGACTTGGATTATATAGGCATAGGAGAGCAACTCTTCAGGAAGGCACCTCAAGGGAGGGTAAGGACCAATGGGCATAAACTAAAAAGGGTAAATTTAGGCTAGATACAAGAAAGAACTTTTTGTCTGTAAGGGTCACCAGAATCTGGAACACACACCCAGCAGAGGCGGTGCAGTCGCCATCCTTGGAGGTGTTCAAGATAAGACTGGACAGGGACCTTGATGAGCTTGTCTAAGCCGAATAACTTCCTGCCTGTGGCAGGGGACTGGACTTGATGATCTTACAGGACCCTTACAGTTCAACGATTCCATGATTCTGTGATACTATAGCTATGCCTATATGGGTATTTCCCATGCTTCTGGGCTTGCCCTGGGTTGCCTTGCCCCCTCCTCTCCTCTTTGCTGTATGTCTCGGGGTACATGTACACATTCTTTAATGCACTATAATTATGGTGCATTCATTTTAGTACCTGTAATAACAGGTGTAGCAAAACCCCCAGTTGTTCTTTTTTTTATTATTATTTAAAAACACATTCCCTCCCCTTTCCCTAACCATTTCTGACTTTTTCTCTGCCTCTCTACTCCCTATAGATAAGTACAAGTGAGCTAAGATATAGGATACGCTTCAGCATTTTATGTTGGTAGCAAGCTGTTTTTGTTTTATTATTTTTTCTCCTTCTTTTCAAATAAGTGCCCTGTTATGGATATCCACTGTTTTATATTGTATAATTATTATGTTTATATTGATTTTTACTGTTCTATATTACTGTTTTACTGATACTATATGACTTAGACCTATATATGTAAGTTAGCATAAGTCATGTCAAGTCTCCATCCTGTGTCCCCTGCACAGGCATACCCTATTGTAACTCTGTTGTAACTGTGTGACTCATACCTACCCCTCCTATGTAAATTGGTTCCTGAATGAATGGGAATGAATGAGGGTGCTTGAGAGACAATGGCAGTAGGTCTAAAAATAGCTCCCTCTGAATGACGGAACTATCAACTCGATGACCCATCACCCTGCATTGACCCTCCCTGTCTCAAGATTTGGAAGACAAAGACTGCTGCAGAAATCAGTCAACCCACAGTTACAGACACCTGAAGCTGCATGTCCTTACCTTGCACATGCTCAGTACACCAGGGGCTGACTCTTGTCTGGGCACCCCCCTGCCACTAGGGTCATAGAGGGTCTGTCCCTATAAAAGGGGGCAGTGAAGACAGACTCAGCGGGACGCCCTCTCCATCTGGACCAGCACAATGCCACATCACCTATGCACCCAGAGGTCCTGCCGGTGACCCCCCTCTGGACAACACCTTGCTGAAGAAGACTCGGACTGGCCATTGAGGATCAACTCACAGCCCAGGATAGGTAGCTATCCCCCACCTTCCTTCCCCAAGCAAAGGACTTGGACTCTGTTTCTCTTCCCTATCTGGACTCCAACCCTTCCACTCTCTTTCTCCTGCTACCATTGTAAGTGCCTCTGTGTGTGTGTGTGTGTGTGTGTGTGTGTGTGTGTGTGTGTGTGTGTGTGTGTAGGAACCAATAACTTCATGAGGCTGTGTGGTGTGGTGTGTTGTCTGTTTAATAAACCTGTTATTTTGAAATGCTGAGTTGGGTTTTTGTCTGTTTCCTCCTTGCCACTACTTTTCTGCCCCCTGATCTCCCAGCTTTCAGTTTCAGCCCCAATCTCCCAGCCTTCTGCCTCTCCCTTTCTTGGCTCTTTCCTCCTTACCACTGGGCTTTTTCCCTGTCTTCCACCCCAGCACCAGTGAACTCGAGTAACCCTGAGATCACTTGACCTTAAGTAACCCCAAGCCTCAGTTGCTCAGCCCAGCTTCTCTCTAGTCTACCGGTTCTAATCTCAGTCCCAGCAACTTTCACTCTTTAACCTTCCCCCCAGGTATCCCAAGTGCACACACACGTACACTGTACCATCCAAGTTAGAAACTCACCTATGTGTAGATGGGTGGTATGTGTGAGAACTGGTGAATATATGTCATCATGTTTGTGATATACAAATTAGTGATCTGTGTATGTGTACTGAGTGTGTGGGTGTGGACAACTGATTTTTGTCTAATTTTTGGTGATTGTATGTGCCTGAATTGGTGATAGGTATGCATGTGCCTAGGCTAGTTTGGATGTGTATGTGCCTGAGTTGGTAGTGTATGAGTGTGTGTATGTGCCTAATTGATTTGTGTGTTTGTATATGTGCAATTGTGTCACACCCTCCCATCTAAAAGTGCAATATTGAGATCCTGAGACTTGGCCTGGCCCCACAGGACAACACAGGTACTAACTTAATGTGCTATAATTGGTGCTATTGCACAGTAGTGCTGGCACATGCTTTTTTGTGATGCTAATATGCAGTAGACTAATTAACATGGTTTTCTGCCTGCTGCACTAATGCAAAGTAGAATTAGTCTACTGCACATTTAGTGTAGATGCACCCAGGGTGTTTTTAAGCCTTCCTCAGAGTCATTGGCTGTTGACTGTAGACAAGGCTGGGGATTTTGACTGAGGTTTTCCGATACTACTGTTAAGATGTAATACCAGAGGTTCCTGGCTAGAGGGTCTTGCCTCTCTACTCAGTCAGACCAATGACTATATTTGGTGCCAGGAAGGAATTTTACCTTATGGTCAGATTGGTATGGATTTGGGGGGTTTTGCCTTTCTCTAGCTTTGCATTCTACCTGGCATCTCTTGAATGTATATTAAAAACCTTTTATAGAAGCAGAGCATTGGCTGCCATGGTTCTTCTGCTCTACTTAACGGCAGTTTATAGTGTTATGTCTTCTGTTTTGTCAGGGTTTTACAAAGAGTTCAGGCTATGGATTTGTATAGAAAGGTTCGGATAGGGATGATCCTGCGTCAGGCAGGGGGTAGGACTAGGTGACCTCTGGAGGTTCCTTTGAACCCTACCTCTATGTGATTCTGTGATCAAATCACATCAGGAATGACAAGCACATTTGACACCACCATTTTAACAAAACATTGGGTTCAACTCTGTAAACAGTATGAGACTTAATCTGAATTACCCAAATAAAATACCAGAGTGATTCTATTTCTCCCTGTGGGGACATAAGTGCTTTGATTTATAGAAATAAGATTACTCTCTAGAGATATCTCCCTATTCTTCTAATGGGGCCACTTATGTGCTCAGAAAAGGTAGTACCTTCATTCTGTCAGGGCTCCAGAGATTCAAACCTCTATCCATGGCATGGACAGGCAGAAGATCAGTCTACAGCATTACCAGGAAACTAGCCACACACCTCTTAGATCATCTGATCCCCCGTTAGAAGGGGAAGGCCCAGGTTGAGCTGGAGCAGGTGCATGGCTGGTCACCTGGTGATGTCACAGCCTAGTTTTTATCTGCATGCACCATGGAACAAGGTTTGAATTCCAGGAGTTGGGGGCACATTTGTAGACAATAGTCCCATAACTCAGATTTAGTCTCAAACTGCACTTTGGTCATCCACTAACTGAAATAGAATTGTTCTAAGCTGGGACTGGCTTTGGTGTGAGGCACATGGGTGTAAGCCTGTCAAACCCCCATGAGCACAAGACCTTGGTGGACCCTCCAGCAGACCCTGACCCTGACCATGACCCCCAGAGTGGAGCCAGGAGGTAAGTGGGGCCCACAGTGTGTGGTTGCCAGCTAGTGGTGTAGTGGCAGCTGAGCAAAGTCAAGGAGGGTAATGACCCCCCCCCCCACTCCTACTTAGCCCAGCTCCCCAGGGAGCTGTGCAACCACAGCCATGTCCACAGGGGGGGGTTGCCAGCTAGTGGGGTAGGGGCAGCTGAGCAAAGTCAAGGGGGGTAATGACCCCCCCCCCCACTCCTACTTAGCCCAGCTCCCCAGGGAGCTGTGCAACCACAGCCATGTGAACAGAGTGTGCAAACAGAAGCACTCTGGGCCCAGCACTTGAGTTTGTGCAGGAGTTCATGTGGAAGGGCATATGAAAAGGCACAAGGCTCTGGGTAGTGATCCCACAAACTCACAAACTCAGGTACTCAATAGTAACTTAGACTACACTGCAAAATGGTGGGACATGCCGTACCCTGAAGATTCCTGCCTTTCCCCATGTTGAAACCCGTCCTCCCCCCTTGCATCACTGAGGCCTCCACTCAGACAGAGCCCATGGTTCCAGCTTCCACCTAGATGGAGCCTATGGCACAGTTGCCAGCATCTGGGAATAGAAGCAAGGGCACCCCCACTTGCCCTACTGATTATCTTTCCCACCCTACACCAACTTGGGGAGGCCTGGCCTGTCCTCTTCTACTGACAGAATGTGCTTCTTCTCTGTTTCAAGGCTGCATATCTGTTCTCCAGCCAAACCACTGAAGGTGAGGATAAATATTTCTGTTTGCTGTCAGAGATCACAAATTTCCATCTTCCACCCTTATGAGGTTTCTAAAATGCTAGGTGAGAGAGTTCCAGACAGAAGTGAGCAGTCTTTTCACCATCAGGGCCCATAAGCAGGAGATCAATGATTACTACCAGGCCCTACACCTCAAGAAAGGAGAGGGAAGAACACAGAAGCACATGAGCAGGATGAAGGACAATGATGACACCAACATTGGAGTCCCATCTTGGAGTTGCCTGGAAAATGGGTGTCTCTAGGCCCAAGTGCCAGGCTTACTCCTCCCCTGGAACTGTGAAACAGGTATGCATTCCTCACAGTCCCAGCAGGTGTCAGCAGAAGCACTGACTCTGGAAGAAGGAAGGCAGCTAGCCACTACAAAGAAGAGGCACAAGGTAATTGTGGTGGGTGACTCCCTCATGAGGGGGACTGAGGGAGTGATCTGCTGCCCTGACCCCCTAACCCATAAGGTCTGCTGCCTTCCAGGGGCTGGCATCTAGGATGTGGCTGTAAAGATCCCAAAACTTGTCCATTCCTCTGGCCACTACCCCATGCTTCTCATCCATATGGGTTCAAATGATATAACCAGGAACAACTATGGCCAGGTCATGACCAAGGATCCTGGTTTTCTCTGATAAAAAAAAAAAATAATCTCCAATTTTCAGATAGAAAAATGTAGATTTTGGTTTACTTTTTTTAGTATTTAAAATGCAACACAGTAATACATGGATTATATATAGTGGTGTTTCATTTTGATCATGGAAATATGTGGATTT
This sequence comes from Alligator sinensis, assembly GCF_000455745.1. Taxonomy (NCBI): domain Eukaryota; kingdom Metazoa; phylum Chordata; order Crocodylia; family Alligatoridae; genus Alligator; species Alligator sinensis. The sequence goes on from NW_005842721.1 coordinate 544,559, forward strand.
TGGGTTACTTTTTTTAACCCAAAAATTGGGGATTTTTTTTTTTTTAAATCAGATAAAACCAGAATCCCTGGTCATGAGAGACTACAGGGCTCTAGGGGCTAGGCTCAAGGGGTCAGGGCCACAGGTAGTTTCCTCCTCAGTCCTCTAGGTTGTGGGTCACAGATATAGAAGAGAGAGATGCATAGAAGAAGTCAACAGAAGACTCCAGCGATGGTGCTATCACAAGGGCTCTGGCTTCTTCAGCTATGGAATGCACTTCAGGGACTGCAGATTTTTGGGAAGAGATGGCATCCACCTCACATAAAAAAGGAAGAAGCTTTTCACAGCCAGAATGCTGGACCTCCTGGATAGAGCTTTAAACTGAGATTGCAAAGGGATGGGCCATGAACCACTAGCACAAACCCAAGAAATGGCAAGCTCAAAACCAGCATCCCAGGGTATAATAGGCAGCTTTCTCTGACACCAGCTAATGGGCAAATGTGGCAGGAAGAAGGTGCCTGCCACTAAAGGCATCTTACCAGGAGTGGGGGTCGTTACCCAGATGGTGACTGGAAAGCAAGGTAGCAGCGCTATTGCCTGTAGGAGGAATCTTGGTACTGGTGTGGACACACTTTGAGTGGGTGCTGACTCTGAATAGCTAGGTGGAACGCAAACAATGAAATACAAATCATCCAGATGGCAACAAAAGGGGAACCAGAAGTCAGTTCCCGGTACTGCAGAGTGCAGCATCCAGATAAAGAATGCCCCAGCACATTCGGTGGACACCGTAGCCTGAATGGCAGCAGCAGCCCACAGAGGCAGGCTCAGAGGAGCCTAAAGACTTACGTCATGATCCTGCTTGGGAGTGATGAGTGGATGACTGGATCCAGGATGACAAGTAGCATAGAGAAGGAGAATGGGAGGGGCGTCAGAAGCATGAGGGAAAAGGGTTCATGAGCACTGTTGCTTTTAGATCACACCCTTGTTTGCCAGGGCTCAGAGGTAAAACTGCTAGGCTTTTGGATCCACTCAGCTTTGGGTGAAAGGACTATTTATTTTTGTTTTTAAAGACACAAAGGTATTTTTTTAACACCTGTAAAGAGGGACTTTATAAAGAGACACTGGACGACAGTGACCATGAGATGGTAATTTTCTCCATCCACCATAAGTCAGGGAAATTGGCCAGTAGGGTAGAAATGCCTGATTTTAGGAAAACTTATTTCCACAAACGCAGGAGATTTGTTGGCAAGGCCCTGCGGGACCATGATCTGATGAGGAAGGGAGTACCAGAAGAGTGGTCATTCCTCGAGGAAGTGATCCTAAAAGCTCAAAGAAAATCCATTCCCTTTCACAAGAAAGGCAGCAAAAGAGCTGGGAGACCTCCTTGGTTCAACAGGGAAGTCATAGACCTCCTGAAATTAAAATGAGAAGCCTACAAGGGAGGGAAGTCAGGAATAAGTACCAAAGAGGTGTATTCAGCAGCAGCCCACACCCGTAGGGAGCAGATCAGGACAGCAAAAGCACAAACCGAACATAAGTTGGCAACTAGAATCAAGGACAGCAAAAAGTCTTTCTTTAGATATGTAGGAAGTGAAAAAAAAAAAACAACAAGGGAAGAGTAGAGCCCCGATAAATGAAATGGGATGGCTGATAATGGACACTTAGGACAAAACCAAACTCCTGAATGAATATCTTAACGTTGGTATTCCACCAATCCAAGGGTATTGACAGGATACAGGATGATCATCGTGGGGGTGACCACCTTCCCATAGTTGGCATAGATCTTGTTGGGGATCACCTAGAAAGGCTAAGTATCTATAAGTTAGCAGGACTGGATGAACTACACCTGAGAATACTAAAAGAATTGGCAGACATCATTGCAAGACCAATAGCAAAGTTATTTGAAGACTCGTGGTGCTCAGGAGAGGTCCCAGAAGACTGGAAAAGGGCCAATATGTACCTATCTTTAAGAAAGGGAGAAGGAAGGAACCAGGAAACTACAGGTCAATCAGTTTGACCTCAATCCCTGGTAGAATCCTGGAGAAAATTATCAAAGAATCTATCACACACCAGCTAACTGAAAGCCGTATTCTAAAGGATAGCCAACATGGCTTTGTTATGGGCAGGTCATGCCAGACCAACCTCATTTCCTTCTATGATCAGGTAACTTGCCACCTGGATAGGGGAAATGAAGTTGATGTCATATACCTGGACTTCAAAAAGGCCATTGACCTGGTCTCTCACAATATCCTCATGGTCAAATTGGGAAAATGCAGCATCTACTACTGTACTTTAAGGTCCAGTGGTTAAGTAAGGCATGGTAGGACTGAAAGGGTATTGATTGACAGAACTGAGTCATCATGGCAGAAGGTGACCAGTGGTGTCAGTACTCAGACCAGTGCTCTTCAACATGTTCATCAATTATTTGGATTCAGGTATTATAAGCAATCTGGCAAAGTTCACTGATGACACAAAACTATGGGGGAGTGTGGTCATGCTCAAAGACTGGCCGGCAATACAGGCCACCCAGGACAGCCTTGTGAAGCAGGTGGACCTTAACCTGATGTCGTTTAATACAGAGAAGTGTAAAGTGCTCCATCTGGGGAAAATAATCCACAACACACTTACAGGCTCAGCAGAGCTACATTTGCCAGCACCACAACTGCATGAGACCTGGGTGTCATGATCGACAACAAAATGAACATGAGCCACTGTGATGCCGTAGCTGGAAGAACTAATCAAACACTGGCATGCATCCACTGAGGCATCTTAAGCAAAGTAAAGGATATCATCCTTCCAATCTACTCAGCCTTGGTGAGACCGTAACTGGAGTACTGCATGTAGTTCTGGGTGCCACACTTTAAGAAGAATGTGGAGAAGCTCAAGAGAGTCCGAAGGAGGGCCACACACATGATTAGAGGCCTGGAGACCAAGTAATACAAGGATAGACTGAGGGACTTGGGACTGTTCAGCCTGGAGAAGAGAAGATTCAAAGAGGACTTGGTGGCAGCCTATAAGTATATCAGAGGCAGCCTATAAGTACATCAGAGATTGAGGGAGCATATATTCACCAAGGCCCTCCAGGGGAGGGCAAGAAATAACAGGCACAAACTGATTGAAGATTGCTTCAGACTAGACATAGGGAAATACTTCTTTATAAGCTGAGGTTTTGGAACAGGCTCCCCCCCAGAGGTGGTACCATCATCCCCCTGGTGATCTTCAAAAAATGTTTTGATGCCCATCTTGCTGAGGTATCTGATCCCAGCAGTCTTTCCTGCCCACATGCAGAGGGGTTGGAGCCGATGATCTGTAAGGTCCCTTCTAGCCCCTAACAACTAGGAAACTATTCCTTTAGTCTTTGCTGACGCCATTTTGCTACTGAGTAGCTTCCAAAAATGCGCATGCAAAAATAGAATTTCTGGCAAAGATATGGCCTAAAATCGATTATGCCAAAACATGCAGGTAGCAAGAAATAACATCACTTTAAAAGGCCAAACATCAAGAAAAAATACACCTATCAGGGTAGCATCATACTAACCAATGAAGAACTTAGGAAGCAAAGACATCAAGGGTACGAAAAGCATTCACAGTGGGCATGTCTACATGAGACTAACTGCACGGTAGCCTAATAACACTGTGCAGTAGCACAGCACTAATATGCTATTGCATGGTATTATTAGACTACTGCACAGTAGCATCACTAAGAAGGTGCTCACTGGTGCTACTGCCCAGTAACTCTGGTTACTGCACATTTATTTAGTACTTGGCTATACAAGTACTAAATTAAATGTGCAGTAACCCAGTGCATTAATGAACATGTAGACTCGCCCAGTATTTACTAAATAAAACATATGAATATCAAAGACACACACTACCAGAACTGAACAGGAATTTTCAGTACAGATGTAATCTCAATGTTAAAAAACAGCTGCAAGAGCTATAGACCTACCACTACTAGACAAGAAGCTAGATACCTTCAAAGGGAAGCATCTATGATTGAGACTGGGTGCTGAAAGGAGACAAAATCTTTGTCCTTAGATGATATGAATAAATCACCAATCAGCAGCTGATCTGCACCATAAACAGAATTAAGCACAGGTTATATTTGGAGCATGGCAACATGTAAACTCCCATATGATGCTGTGAAGTGGAAATCAACTAGTGAATAAACAGGGAACCCTAAAGAAATCTTAAAACCTCTACTTAGCAGCTGGGGAAGGCCAACATAATAAAAGGTAGGTGGAAATAGCAATGAATGTCAGAGAAGAGTGGAGAAGACGAGTTTGTGCCTTGTACACCAATGAGAAAAAATGAATTATTGAAATGAATGTCACTGCTAAATGTGGGGAGCAGTTGATATATTACAGGTAAGGTAGCCCCGAAGTACTCTTATGGGATTAGCTTACCTTTAGCATACCCTTTAGAGATTTTACTGGAAAATTATTTTCCTTCTGTTCTAACTGGTTAGAATTGTTAGACTGGCTATAAAACTATTGCTTTGCCTTACCTCAAAAATGGCTACTTTAGTTGTTGATAAAATACCCTTTGCATAGTTTCTGTTTATAAAATGTAGATATTAGACTAATCTCTAGTTACTAAAAGGTGTCTTTTACTTTGTTTTGGCAGTGTGAATGGCTTCTTTACTTTTATGCTCATTTTATGGCTTACATATATTAATAACAGGGGCATAGCTATGAACTGCAACTCTGCTCCAAGCCTGCCCTGCTCCCTGGCTTTCTAGCCACAGTATAGTCTGGGGAGGAAGGGGCAGCCACTGTGTTTCTTGGAATGCCTCCTCTGCCCCCCAACAGCCCATAGATCCCCCTCTTAACTCCACAATTGCACTGTACACCCCTGGATCACTTTCCTACCACCCCAATTCAGTTGCAGGGACTGGGGGGGATTAGTATGGGGTCATATGGCCTGGGGAGACCCCAAAAGCAGCCAAAGGGGAACCACCCCCTTAGCACCTCACAGGCACCTCTGCTATTATTGGGCTGATTAGGCAGCAGGGCAGTGAGCTGGGGTGAAAGGGCAGATGGGGCAATTGGGGTAGCAAAGGAGTGACCTGGGGTGGAGGGAGTGTGGGGGCAATTTGGGTGACAGAGTGAGTAGCAGCACAGCAGCTCCCCACCCACCTGCTCTCCTGCTCCCCCTCCAGGGAAATCATTCACAGCTCTCCCTCTTCCCCCCTCAAATCCTGCCCCCCTCATCCCTTCCACTTAACCCCAGTCCCCCAACTCCTCTACCCCCTCACCCCTTTTCTATCCCTCCACATTTACTCCATCCTCACCCACCTGTTGCCTGGCTGTTCTCAGCTGTCAGTCCAGGGCCTTAGAGTCCTGGATGATAGCAAGTCCACCTGGGAGCAGTTCCCTGTGATACTGGAGGACTGGAAATTGGTGATTTTATCTCAGGTGAACACCCAGAAGTTAATTTAACTCAAGCTAGGTAGTAGAGTTTAAAGATAATCCTTGCTCAAAATGGTGTAACTTCAAGATGCCTAAAGGACACTCAGCTCCTTGTAAATGAGCCTTAACGTGATCTTTCAAGATTTAAATTATTTTAAACTGCAAGTATGCCTTCACAAAACCCCAATTTGTTCTTGGAATAGCTCTCCTGACTTCTGGCCTGAATTTAGCTTTTCCTGACCCCGACTTTCAAAGTTCCCTGAAACTTAGTGCTGGTTCTGCTCGCTCTGGTTTTCCTGGCATCCTGACTTGGCTTGGCTTTCTTGACCCTGATCTTGGATTTTACTTGAAACTCAGCACTGTTCCTCTGACCCCTCACCCCTAACCTCAGCTTACATCTTGGACTGTCTCTTGGATCTTCACTCTTGGCTTCAGTAACCTGTTTCCTCACCCTGCTAACCTCCTAATTGCCTCTCAGCCTACATACAAACCCAGCTCCCTATGTCCCTGCTGACCCCTCACAGGAGCCCTTTGAAAGCTACAAGAACTACAATAGGATTGGAATTGAGAATAAAAGCAAAGCATTTGACAGAAGTATTTTCTTTCTTGTTAGGGTTGGTTTTTTTTTTTTCTTTTTTTGGAATGGGTTGACTAATTCATAACATTTAATTCATCTGCATTTAATTAATTAACCATTGTAAATTTGCCACTTTATTAAAAGCATTTTTATTGATTTAAGCAATTCTTGATCTGTTGAATATTTGACAGAGCATCTGGATTTTTGGCTCTTATGGCAAGGCTTCCCCTTCTGGAAGTTATATATGCAGTATGCACATTACTATTCACTGAATATGGGGTCCCTGAATTTTTTTGAGAAAAAGGAGTACGGTTGGGGACCAGTCTGTGTTGTTTGCACATCTTGACCATCTTTAAATATACTGTACACTTTGACCTTGTCTATAGTGTGGTGCACTGTAGATGCACCTGAGTGACTGAGATGTAGCCTAGAGATACCCAAGTTAGCATTAAATTAGATAGACTTCTACCATTCCCTAACTGGGGCAGCAGGGTTCAAATTATAAGGGAGCTTGGGGCAGGGAGCTAAGCCTCCCCCCTCATAAGAGATGAGAGCCCCCCTGTAAGATTTGAAAATGATAACCTGGGGAGTCTCCGATTTTATTAAGGCTTCACGATGAGCAGCCTGCTTTTTTTTTGCAGACCTTCCCAAGAGTCAAAGTGTAATTCAGATCCTGTGTGGCAGTAAAAAATACAGTTAGGACACTTTTCCCTGCTGAGGCACCTAAGAAAACAACATAGATGATAATTGCCAGGATCACTCTTCCTTCATCTCTAAGATAAGTATTTTTCCATTACTCCTACAGGATTTCCTTGGTCCTTTATGGCTCTTCAGCAGTACACATTTTTTTCTTTAAGATAGACAGATTTATTTCAGCATAACATGGAGACCAACATGAATAATTCTAACAGTATTTTTTACAAAGACAAATGCTTAAGGGAGGCCATGGTAGAATAAATTTGTTAGCTAACACTCCCAATTTATGTGCCTATTATCTATATTTATTTCTCTAAGTCCACGTTTAATAAAGAGCAGGAAAGGGAGAAGAGTTCATTTAATCAAGTCAGTCTTTTAGTTTTTTAAAAAAAAATACACCCATCCCAATTTGTATATAATTTTTTAAACTCCTGAAAAACAACAGACACTTTGAGCCCTACAAAGTAAATAATTGGATTTTTCCTCTTCAAGTTAATCAATGTGGTGTATAATAAGAAAGAGAGAGAAACAAATCTATAGCTAGTGTTGCGTGTTTCCATATAGGTTATATTTTTAAGCTATTCAGCCACCTAACAATGTATTTCTTCAAGGGAAAAAATTAATTTTCTGAAGTGATTCTTTTAGAACAAACTTTGTTAGCAAATCTTGATCAAGAAATAGTTATAGATAAAAGAAGACTGCAGGAAGGCAATAACTGTGATTGTGGAGATTTTAATTACCCAGATATTGATTTGGGATAACAACTCTGCAAAAGTTAAGGAGAGAATGATTCTAAAGATAGCTCAAAATTGCTTTTTTGCAGTTGGCTGAAAAACCCTATATGAAGAATCTGCAGCATGTTGTGCTTGAAAACCTTTCCTTCTCCTAGTAATAGAATATACAAAAAAACATGTGCTGGTCAAGAATAATATACCTGGGCATGATCACCAGGGATCCTAATTTTCTCTGATAAAAACAAAACAATCCCCAATTTTCAGGTTAAAAATGTAACCCCCAATCCACATTTTTCCATGATTAAAATGAAATATCACTAATACATATTAACGCTGGGCAAAGCTTTGGTCCCTGATTTGATTCGGTGGAGATTCGACCAAATTTGGTGGCTGAATCTCTGAATCCGAATTGAATGAGGAGACCCTTTAATCTCTCTGAATCGAATCAGAACCCTCCAAATTGATTCAGAGAGATTCGGAAAGATTCAATGATTCGGCCACAGATGCAGCTTTAAATGTTTTTTCTACATTCCTCTACATAGCGGACAGTTCATGAATGCTGCAATGCTGGGGTGCATGGAGTGTCCCACAGGAGTGCGGGGGGCTCCCCAGTGTGCTCAGCAGCGGTCCCGGAGTGGACCAGAAGCACTTCCAGTCCACTTCCGGGTCCACCCAAGAGTGCACTGAGGGACCCCCCTGCACGCCCCCAGCTCAGCAAGTGGTGCCTCCTGGGTCTGGGGGAGCACCTGGGGTCCCCACACAGCTGATTGCCGAGCCAGGGGGATTGGGGGGGGGGGGGCGAGTCAGACCTGGAAGTTGACTCGAAGTACTTCTGGTCCACTTCTGGGTTCACTGCTGAGCATGTGGGGGACCCTCCTGTGCTCCTGTGGGACACTCCATCTATCCCAGCATTACAGCATTCATGAGCTGTGCTGGTATTTATAGATATGTAAAAAAAACATTTAAAGCTATGTCTATGTCCAAATCGCTGATTCTCTGAATCAGCATCAAATCTTCAGATCTGGATTTGGCTGAATCAAATTGAGGACAGTGATCTGAATCAACGAATTGAATTTGGACCGAATCTGAATCCGAATTGAATAGGGCCCGTTTTGCATGCCCTAATACATATACACACACATGCATACATATATATGCACACACACATATATTAATGGTGTTTCATTTTGATCATGGAAAAATGTGGATTTGGAGTTACTTTTTTAACCCCCTAATTGTGCATTTTCTTTTCATCAGAGAAAACCAGGATCCCTGATGATCATATTTGATTCTTACTTTATAACAAGGGTTTTCAACCTTCTTTAATAAGTGTACCCCTTCTAACTCAGAGTTTCAGCTCCTATACCCCTTTATATTTTTTCTTGTTTTTAAAGGGGGGGGGGGGA
>NW_005842721.1:557485-558126 GCF_000455745.1 Alligator sinensis
TGGGGCAGCATGCTCCCTGGCAGACCTGGAAGTTGACTCGAAGTACTTCTGGTCCACTTCTGGGTTCACTGCTGAGCATGTGGGGGACCCTCCTGTGCTCCTGTGGGACACTCCATCTATCCCAGCATTACAGCATTCATGAGCTGTGCTGGTATTTATAGATATGTAAAAAAAACATTTAAAGCTATGTCTATGTCCAAATCGCTGATTCTCTGAATCAGCATCAAATCTTCAGATCTGGATTTGGCTGAATCAAATTGAGGACAGTGATCTGAATCAACGAATTGAATTTGGACCGAATCTGAATCCGAATTGAATAGGGCCCGTTTTGCATGCCCTAATACATATACACACACATGCATACATATATATGCACACACACATATATTAATGGTGTTTCATTTTGATCATGGAAAAATGTGGATTTGGAGTTACTTTTTTAACCCCCTAATTGTGCATTTTCTTTTCATCAGAGAAAACCAGGATCCCTGATGATCATATTTGATTCTTACTTTATAACAAGGGTTTTCAACCTTCTTTAATAAGTGTACCCCTTCTAACTCAGAGTTTCAGCTCCTATACCCCTTTATATTTTTTCTTGTTTTTAAAGGGGGGGGGGGGGGGGAAAAGCATTTTAAGCC
>NW_005842721.1:558199-587415 GCF_000455745.1 Alligator sinensis
TTTTACCTCCTATTCCCCTTTATATTTTTTTTTGTTTTTAAAGGGGGGGGGGGAGGGAAAAGCATATTGAAGCCCCTGCAGTGAGGGAAGGAATGGGGCTGGGGCAGGCACTGCATGGCGAGGGTGGGGCACTGGATGGAGCCGCATGCAGGGGGACCCATTAAAGACCAATATAATTGGTCTTTTAGGGTCATAGTATTTTAGTACTGGAGCTTTCATTATTTTTTCCTTCAGGTTTTAAATTCAGCTTCATGTTCCCATATCTACTGAGCATTCTTTGATAGTAGTGATCTAAGGTGTTTCGTCTGCTCTACTAAGTTAGATATATGTTTCCCTGCCAAAATGATCATTCCCAATAATTTTGTCACTCCTTCCTTATCTGTAGGGAGTGGCGTGTCTGAAATGACTTTAACCCTTGCAGGATTGATTTGCACCCCTTTCTCCTAGATTTGTTATTTCTTTGACCCTGGATTTGCTTTTTTGATTGTTCAGTTTCAAACCCACTCTGCGAGCTCTTCCTAGTCTATTTCTTATCCTCAATTCATGTCCTTCTATAGTATTTCCCTCAGCTAATGCATCATCAATATAAACCATAGTTCCATTAAAACCTTCAAAAATGTGTTGCACCTTTCTGTGAAATACTTCAGATGCAGAAAACTGTCCAAAGGGAAGCCTACAAAAATAATACCTTCTGAAGGGTGTATTGAAGGTACATCGTCTAGTGCTGTTCTTTTCTAGGGAAACTTGCCAAAACCCAGAAGAGGCATCCAAAGTGGAGAAATATTTAGCATCTGCCACATTGCCAAAAACCTCTTCCCTGGTGGGAATGGGAAAAAAAGCTCCCTTTTGATTCATAGATTGTAAGGCTGGAAGGGACCTTGGAAGATCATCGAGTCCAGCCCCCAGCAACAAACAGGAAAGATAACTGGGGGTCAGGTGAACCCAGCAAGGTGCCTGTCTAGTCTCCTCTTGAAGATTTCCAGGGTAGGTGATTGCACCACCTCTGGAGGGAGCTTATTTCACAGTCTGGACACTCTGACTGAAAAAAAGTTTTTCCTAATGTTGAACCTGAATTGATCTTCCAGGAGTTTGTGGCCATTCCTCCTTGTTTTCCCTTCGGGTGCCCTGGTGAACAGTTGCTCACCAACCCCTTGATGTACTCCCCTAGTGTAGTGGTAAACTGCTAACAGGTTCTCTCTCAACCTTCTTTTCTTCAGGCTAAAGAGTCCCAGATCCCTCAGCTTTTCCTCATATGGCTTACCATGTAAGACTTGGATCATATGGGTGGCTCGTCTTTGGACTCTTGTCCATGTCCTTGTTAAAGTGTGGTGCCCAGAACTGGATGCAGTACTCCTTGATTTGTCCTTGATTCCCATTGCTAATCTGAGTTCAGTCACTGCTTTAGCCTTTCTTATCTGTTCCCTGCAAATGCAGGCCATCATGGAATAGTCCTCTTTGGGGCCTGCCCCTAGCTTCCATTGTTTATAAGCCTCTTTCTTCTTTCTTAAGAGCCCTTCTGTTACCTTTTCTCTGCATAAGAATGGACTTCCTTTCTGCTTCAAGGATCATGTCCTTAAGGAACAACCACTCTTCATGCACACCTTTTGCCTTTGGTCCCTGGTACTGCAGCACTTCCCCTACTAGTGACCTGAGCTTGTTGAAATTTGAATTTTTGAAGTCCAAGACTTCAATCCTGCTATCAGATTTGTCTGCCTTACGTTGGACAGTGAACATTATGGCTTCATGGTTGCTCTCACCCAGACTTCCCTTTATATTTAAGTCGGTCACCAGTCATCTCGTTTGGCCAGGACCAAGTCTAGCAGAGTGTCACCTCTGGTTGACCCATGCACCTCCTGAGTCAGGAGGAGCTCTTGAACACAGGTCAGGAAGGATCATGACCAATCCAACTTGGCCGAGTGTTCTTCCCAGGAGATTTCTGGATAATTAGAATCGGCCATGACGACCATGTCAAGTGCACAAGTGGCCTCAGCCAATTCTCAGGTGAACTCCAGGTCAAGTTCCTTCCCCTGGTTTGGTGGTCTGTAGTATACACCTACAGTTAGGTCTCTCTCACCATGCCCCTCCCCACAGAGGGTTTCAAGCTGTTCATTTTTGGTGCTGATGTCAGGCTCCAAGGCGGTGTACTGCTCTTTCATATAGAGAACCATACCACCACCTTTCTTTCCCAACAAGTCCCTTCTATGCACGTTTTTGTCCCGCCCCCCCTTCAAATTTGTTTCTCCCTCCACCCCCAGGCTCAGAGAATGGCCACTAAGGCACACCCCCTCCCCGCAGTCAGCTATCAGCTCCTGGTGCCCCCCCACCAAGTATTAGGAGGCACCAGTCGCCCATGGGTTTGTGATAACTCCTACAGCATCTGCAGCTGACCATTGTTTCTTCAAGCAATTCTATTTGGCCTCTACTTGTCTGCTTCATAGTAAGGTACTCCTTCCTGTATTGTTATTGGGTTGCCTGAAGATTTTTACATTCTTGTAATCCTGTCTAGTTCAGCTTGTTCCATTTTTTCCTTCAGTTCCTGCAGCCTGGCATTTGTTATCTCAGTCACTTGGCATATTCTAACTGCCTCTTCCAAATTAAGCTCAGGATCTTCTAGCAGTCTTTTCCTGAGGTCTGTATCGTTTATATTCAATACTATGTGGTCTCTGATCAAGGGAACCTGGTTTTCTCTGATAAAAAAATCCTTAATTTTCAGATTTAAAAAAAGTTACCTAACATCCACATGCCTCTGTGTTTAAAATGTAACATTACTATATAGGGTGTATTAGTGGCATTTAATTTTAATCACAGAATAATGTGAATTTGGGATTACTTTTTTAAATGTGAAAATTGGGGATTTGATTTTTTTTTTTAAATCAGAGAAAACCAGGATCCCTGCTGATCATCTACTCTTTTAAGTCTCTAAAGCTGCATTTCTGGCTCAGCAGTCTTTGGCAGACTCCTCTGTTGTCTCACATTCTCTCTGTTATTTCATGTGGAAATTATACTGTTCAAAGGTTTCTTTTATTTGGGTATATAAAAAAGTTTGAGGAATATTGAGACTGTGCCATAGCTTTTCTGTTCTGCTTCTGACAGTTGTAGACAATTATATAGAGACAGAGCTTCTGGGCCTACTATATTTTAAAAAATAGCTACCTTGAGTGAATCTTTCTTCTCTGTACCTCCACTGGCCATCATACATATGGTGAAGCTGTGCTTTAATTTCTTCCCATTTTCTGCTGCATTACTGGACAGCTTTAACTCCTCTGGAATTTTGAGATGCTCCATTTTCCCCCTTTTTTTGTCTTTCTTCTTACTCCACTCCTGGTACCATGTATTGTTCTCACAAAACCAAAGAGAGAAGCTTATAGACACATAACACTTGTTTATTCAAAGAGCAGCATCTTGTCTACAGTTCTGCTATTCCCTCCTGCAATCCTTTGGCAAATGTAACAACTTATACATAACCCTCTTAAAGGTATCCACACATGTCCCTTTCCCAGCTGAGTCCAGTCACCTCACAGGCAGGATAGCTCTGGTGCTTCTTCCACCCCCAGCTCAATGAGTAAAGAATCAGCAGCAGGTGAGTGGTATGAGAAAGAGAGGATGGTAGGGGTGAACTTTTGAATATGAATGGAAAGGGAAGTGGGGATTTTTACTTGCTTTAGGGACTTAAAATATTCCCCAGAGGCTCCTGTGGTGAAGTCCAATCCAAAAGAGGGGTTCAGACATGTTATTGCAACATGTCTGGATCTACCCCGCTCCTGGTCATGGCTTATCTTGCATAGTTAAGATGACTATATGGTAAAATGTGAAATCCAGGACACTCCCCCACACCTGCCTGCCCCCTAAAGGCTGATTGGGATCAATGGTCCATTAACGACCCATTGTGCCTTACTTCACAGATGTTAACTATTACTTATGAAGTAACAATTAGTGCTAATTGTCATTATACTAATAAAGCTAACCTATTTTAGGGCAATTCTGCTGTCTGAAAGGGTTTCCTAATTCACAGCTCCTGCCACTCTGCCTCTGCACTCCACACTTGTCTTAATTTTTGTCATCTGGCCAGGACCAGCCTTGGAAATCCAGGGCTTTTCCAGCCAGTTTGGGTCATCCTATGCATAGTTCATTTTATAAGAAGAATGAAGCATTTTATTTCCAATGCAGTTTTGCTTTAAGATACCCATCACAGGTTTGCTATCCCTTTGCTTCTAACACACTTTTTCTTATGGTGCAAACAAGGTCAGAGTCATTGGTTAAAACAATGAGGTAGATAAAAACAAAGAGCTAGCCTGTGATTTTATGGTTCAGGACTAAGGATTAGGTGTGCAATGGTTGTTCTACTGGAAGTTTCCTGACAGCCTGGGTTTGATTCTCCTCTACCTTAATCATTAATGGTTGTTAAGAGTTATGTCATGCCCAGGCACCATTGCCAGTTGTCAGCACCTTTGGAAAAAAATGAAACAATAGATTCAAAAGACATAAATATTTTTTTTTCCCCAAGTGACTAGTAATTTGGGGTTTCTCAAGTTTTAGAAATCTAAATCAGAACCCCCCCCCCCAACTAAATAGAACTTATTTTCAAAGGACTTACTCTCTAATATTCAAGATAATTTACAATGTTTCATGTCAAGCAGTTAGAAATAGGGGCACTAAAATTTTCTAGTTTATTTTGAAAATGGAGGCTTGACCTAGAGCTTCACAATTTTTTTGGTGCTGACATCTTATTTAGGGATGTAGTAGCACACAAGTACACCTAGGCACTAAGTGTAATTTTATGGCTTGAGTGCCTGAAAAAGTTTATGCAAAAGGTGGATTGGTTGTACTACTGCTTACTGATCCTTTGTGACTCAATCTTAAGGGTCAGCTAATAGTGTAGGTGCATTAATGGATTTTTGGGGTAATTGAACAGGATGGAATATAATTGTACTTTGTCACCTAATTCCACTTAAATACTAAGAAGTGGAATAGAATCTGTCCCTCAGTATAGACCTAACTCAAACATTTTTACTATGAGATTTTTCAAAACAGTCTGGGCAACATGGCCCCATTGCAACACAATACTTCAGTGTGCATCTACCTTGAAGAATGCACTAAAAATTAGCCCATGAATAGCTTAAATAACTTACTGAATCAGAGACAATATCTCATTGCTATATCTCATATCACAAATCTCAGTGCTGCTAGATAAAATACATTGAAAGTTGTGAAGAAAGAACATTAAAAAAATATGCTTCTAAACAATTTATTGTAAGACTATTCAAAAGAAAATATCTCACTTTTCTCCTGTGGCTGGAGAACATGCAGTCAGCAAATGTTAACATCAGGCTTACTGTGAACTATAATATTTACAACTAAGTTACTATTGCTTCTTCATAGTCCTAAGTCAAGACAGATGTTTATAGTATGTGCTGGAAATAAATACAAGAAGAGTTTTATTTAACCACTTTATTGTGATTGTGTTCTAGTCTATATCTAGGTGCGCATACAATACCCAAAACAATATAACATCTTTCAAAATTGAGAGAAATTTCATCCTAAAAATCTAGAATCAATTATAAATGTGTAAATTCTCATTGTTATGAAAGGCAAAAGTCTTTACCAAGAGAAACATTTGAAAGTTAATTGTATCAATTATAAGGGACAGAAAGACATAACATTTGAAGTGCTTCAAATATGTCAGTGAAACAGGTACAGTTTAGAAGTGCTTCAAAATAAAACATTTTTTTTACATCTGCCTGAATCTACAACTATATCTCTGAGTCCTCCAGCATCCACAGTTCTCCACTCCCCGCAATAGGGCATTGTTCAATCTGTTACCACTCTTGGAAAGAAACCCTATCCCTTGGCAGAACATCAAAACTGGATGCCCTGCATGGACCTCGCTCTCCCACCACACCAGAACCAGGAGGCCCCACATACTTGTACTAGATCCAGGAGGCCCAGAAAATAAGAGACTGGAAGACTTTCATCCCCACTCCCCACCCCGCATGCTGGAAATGTGATGGAAATGTGAACTAGGAGACAGAAGGTACTGTACTCCTCTGCCAAAACTGAAAGATATTCCCCCATGCATATACACACAACAGAACAGAAACACCCAATCACCTGCCCAAACTGGGATTCTAGATCTCCAGCCACCATCCTTACATACCTCTCTGTATCCTGGTTCTGGTGAAGAAAGGTGGGGGAGGGGAGTGGATAGGAGAGTACATACTGACATTAGCACCATACCCCCCCTCCCCTCCACCTGGGGAGTGAGGTGGAGAGGACAGAACTGCAGCCCCTGGGAGACTGGGGACTATAGAGCCACATTGACAGTCTTCTCCACACTCTCCTTCCCTTTACCCCCCAGTGGCAGGGATGAGCAAAGTGGGTCACTGCGGTCTCCTGTTGTCTCTTCTTTGCTGAAGAGTAACCTGATGTATGCAGTTACAGAGATTTTGAAACATTTGGGGTAAGGGGGAGAGAAGGATACAGCAGGGGCTGGGCATCTGTCTTTAGCTGAAATTCTAATCTGAAACGCGTCAAAATGCAGCTTCATATGTTGCATCACTTTCTACCCATAAATAACTAAAGACGCTTAAACTTCTTTCCTCATTTTTAACTGAATTAACACAAGTTATGTCTAGTATCTCTGATCTTTACAGCAGATGAAGGTACATTATAGTCACTATAGTACTACAGAAATAAATGATATTATGATCTCTGATAGCTATCTTAAAACTATATGGAATAAGAAAAACTGATTATTTTTAAAGTCATCTTCAGTTGGCCTCAAAGAGCAAAACTCATTGACAGAAAAAGGAGAGCCTTAAAAGCTTGACAGAATAACATCAGCTCCAAACAGAAGCAAGATGCTTTTTGCCACATTAAAGCCAAGACTCATAAATTCAAAAGCAAAAGGACAAGTGGTGGGAGGACAAAACAAAAGAGATCCAAAAGTTGGATGATAACCACAATATGTAGCCCAACCAAAGCTATCTATGTACTAAGTACAGAAGGAGCCATCCTTCTCAGGCCCAAGGATGGAGTAACACCCTTTAAAAACAGTTCCTCCATCAGTGCATTGTGGAAGGAACACTACCAAGAGCTTCTGAAGTTGAAGAGCTTCCAAGAGCTTCTAATGTTGAAGATAATATAACCAAAGCCTTTCCACAAAACTTCTAGAAGGTCTACTCTGTCCGAGCCTCCAAGGTCTGGAACAGCCTGCCACCGGAGGTGGTTCAAGCGCCTACATTGAACACCTTCAAGAGCAAACTGGATGCTTATCTTGCTGGGATCCTATGAAGCCAGGTGGCTTCCTGCCCTTTGGGCAGGGGGCTGGACTCGATGATCTTCTGAGGTCCCTTCCAGCCCTAATGTCTATGAAATCTATGAAATCTGCCAAACTACCAAGAGGCCTTGAAAGCCATTGAGTAGATGAAGAGCAACAAAGCATGTAGTCTTTATAGAATACCAGCTGAACTTTATAAGCATGGTAGAAAAGAGCTTTCACCAACTGCATGTCATTATTATGAAAATCTGGAAACACAAACAGATTCCTTGTGATGTGAGAGATGTCAGAATTGTAACCATATTCAAGAAAGGAGATAGATTGGTGTGATGACTGTAGGTGTTGTAGGGCTTGCTGCCACTGCCCAGAGCTCATTTTCCTACAGGTGGTGACAGGGTGGACCTTGATTGCAGATCACCTGGTCTGCCAGGAAGTTGGTCCTATGTTTTCTCACCGGCCATGACTTTGATGTTATTATATTTGTAGGAGGCAATGCCCAGGGTGATCCTACCAGTCTCTATCCCTGTTTTCTTTTGTGAGGCTCCAAAACCTCCCCTTTAATCCACCCTAGCCTCTCCAGATGACACTTGTAGTTTCTCTGAAGCCAGGTTTTAATACTGCCTGTTGGTCTATTATTCCACCCTCAGACACCAGGGTGACCGTCGACTTGGTTAGGTGCACACCCTTCCAGCAGTGGCTTTGGCATGCACTCAAATATCCAAAGAAAACAAAAGACAGCAAAAACCCGATTGCTCTCAGTCTGTTTGCTAGACTCATTCCATGTCCCCTTCATCTGGGGTTAGGCTCTCATGTCCCAATCACAACAAAAAAAAATCAGTTAGTTCAGTCACTGCTCTGCACAAGCTTGCCCTGGATTACTTGTGAGCATTCACAGTCCCAATGGGATTACTCTCTGTGGCAGAGCACCTTTGGGGTGCTCGCCACGTGTCTGGGGGACAAAGCCAGGAGAGCAGACGGCCAAGTGAAACCTCTGAATATCAATTTTAAGGGGGAAGGTGTGTGGCGTAGCACCTTTGGGGGTGCTTGCCACTTGAGGGCTTTCACAGGCTCTGAGAGGAGCCTGCTTTGGAGGAGCAGCAGGGGAAATCTCCCACAGGAACTATTTTAAGGGGGAAGGTGTGTGGCAGGGCACTGTTGGTGCCTACAACTTTAAGAGCAGAGCCAAGCAGCCAGCATTTTGCAGCCGCCATTTTTTATCTCTGGCCACCTATATAAACAGAGCAGTTTGCTGATGACAGGCCAGGCAGTAACATTGTTTGGCTGCAAGGCTCCATGCAACATCCTGGAGGTAAGGGCAGGATGGCTTGGAGGCTCCTGGTCCTGGTCCTGGTCCTGGTCCTGGTCCTGGTCCTGGGCATGACCTAAAACTGAACCCTGCTGGGAGTAGGTGGCTTGGTTGAGCTCTCAGTGGCATGGGAGCCCCCAAGAAATGCCAGACCAGTTACCACCCTGGGGAAAGGTGAGTAGGGACACCTTAACCCCGGGACTCACCTTTGTGTGGGCCATCTAATATTGGAGGTAGTTGGGGCCAGGCATGGCTGCAGCCACCTGATCCCTGTGGGTGCAAGACCCTGAGGAGTGAGAGTGGGGGACAGGCATAGCTGCACCCACCTGAGCCCACCAGGGAGGGAAGCCCTATGGCCCCAGTGAGGGGGGCAGAGATTCATAGATAGATTATAGAGTCAGAAGGGACCCAATGGATCATCGTGTCCAACCCCCTGCCCCTGGCAGGAAAGAGGACCAAGGTCAGGTGACCCCAGCCAGGTGATTGTCAAGCCTTCTTTTGAAATTAGGTGACAGCACCACCTCTCTTGGAAGCCCATTCCAGACTCTGGCCACCCTTATTGTAACTTTTTTTTCCTAATGTCTAACCTAAATCTACTGTCCACTAGTTTGCACCCAATATTCCTAGTTACTCCCTGATGTGCTCTGGTAAACAGCGCACCCCCAATTCCCTGATAAATTTATAGGTGGCCAGAAGGTCACCCCTCAGCCATCTTTTGTATAGGCTGAAGAGATCCAGATCTCTTAACCTCTCCTCGTAGGGTCTGTCACAGGGACCACTAATCATGTGGGTGGCCCGCCTCTGAACCCTCTCCAGATCCTCTGTGTCCCTCTTGAATATGTGGAACCCCAGTGAGAGGGGCTCCACATATTGAAAGAGAATCTGTGAGAGGAGGTGGAGCGTGAGAGGCCCTAGTGAGAGGAGGGCGGTATGAATGTGTGTTTGTCTGAGGCCTGACAATGAGGCCTAAGCTTGGTCTGGCTGTATGCCGGGAGCAGTGTCATCTGGATGCCATCTGCAAGGCTTGGGAGTATGAGGGAGGAACGGAGCTGCAGATGGCACCCCCGGCATCAGGGCAAGAATGGGCAGCCTCCCAACTTAATCAACAGCTTAATTAATTAACAACAAGGTATGACTGGTGAGTCGGGGGAGTGGCGTGCCCAGAGACAAGTGGGGAAACTAGCACTGTGGCTAGTCAAGGAGTCCCACTTTGCCACACTTCCATGTGCAGTGAGGCTGCTTTTATTCTCCTGACCTCCCCTGCCCAGCATGTAAGGCACCTTTAGGGTTTTTGTTTGCTCTCTTGTACTCATTCATAATTGGATTACAGTGATTACCATGGCATTGCACTCCTGTGCATAGCTAGGAAGATCCTTGCCCACATTATCCTCAGACTCACTTCCCTCACTGAAGAGTTACTACCTGAGTCCCAATGTGGTTTCAGACCACTCTGATGTACAATAGACATAATCTTTGTTGCTAGGCAGCTGCAGGAGAAATGCTACAAGTAACACAGATATCTTTGCATGCCTTCATTGACCTAACTAAGGCTTTTGATTCAATTAACCAAGAGACCCTCTGGAAGATACTGATGATTTTGGGTGCCCACCAAAATTTGTTACCTTCTTCAGACTTTTTCGTGATGACATGACAGCAACTGTTCTAAGCAATGGCTTGGAAATGGACCTTTTTGCTATTAGAATTGTAATTACGCAAGGATGCCTGATTGCACCAACACATTTTTTCCATCAATATAGCAGCTATTCTGAATTTCATTCCATTAACATCCAGTATTGGATGGATGGGAATCTTTTTAACTTCAACCAGTTACATTTGAAATCCAAGATAACCAACCCATCTATTACAGTAACTGATGATTGTGTTGTATGTGCCCACTCGATTGAGAAGCTCTGGGTTCCACTTGACTGTTTCTGTGAAACACATGAAAGGCTTTGACTCACGAAAACCAAGATATTCTACGAATCAAACAACCAGCTGCTCCTCACATTCCAATTAAAATGCAGTCCTTGGAGAATGTTGATCATTTACCCCTACCTGGGTAGTCGGCTTTCCTAAAAAATAAACAGATGAAAATATTCAAAACCAAATAAAATCTGCCAGTTCTGTTTTTGAATATCTCCAAAACCATGTTTTTGATGATCATAACATCAGAACAGACACCAAATATTTCATCTACCAGGCTATTGTATCGGTGTGAAACCTGGAAACACTTGAAAGCCTTGAAATGTTACTAGTAGCAATGTCTTTGGAAAATTCTCCATATCAGTCGGAAGGACAGAAGAATGAATACCAGTGTTCTGGCTGAAGCTAATACCACCAGCATCACAGCCATACAGCACCAACTCCAATGGAAAGGGCATATCATAAAGATGCCTGACAATTGTCTCCTGAAACGGGTCCTATACTCCAAACTCACTAATGGTCACTGCTTTAGAGATGGAAAACAAAGAGTTTTAAGGAAACCTCGAAAGCCAATCTGAAGAAATGTGCTATTAGCATCAAAATCTGGGAGCCTCAAGCACTAAATTATCCCCAATGGTGTCATGATATAAGACAAGGCTTCAACCACTTTGAGCAAACTCACCTCATTATGGAGGCAGATAGATGAGAGAGACAAAGGGAAAAGGTTGTGACCCAAATCACCAAGATCCACTTCATCCTCCTGGAACTGTTTGCCATGTCTGCATCAAACAAGCGGATATTGGTTTGATGAGCCTGTAGTATAAAGCCCCCTTTTCCTCTTGCCTGCATTTGCTTTCCCCTCTTTGGATATGTTTCTCCTCTTCTACCTTTTCTTCCTTCCTCTTTCTTTCAGTATAAGATACGGAATTGTGTTTTAAAGTTTGTATGTGTGTATTTTGTATCTCCCTTTGTATTTTGGTATTTTTATCTATTTGTGTGCCATGGCATTACTCTTGTAGCTTATATTTTATACTCTTCACCTTTTAACTAAATGTGTTTAGTTTCAGAAGTAAGTTATACATTGTAACAATGTTAACAAGGGCAGGAATCAAACTGCCCCTTCCCTGTATCAGGTGGGCCCCTGAAAGAGTGAGTGAATCAGTGATTGAATGCGTAACACAGTAGCAGGCAGCTATTAACACCTAGGAAAACTGCAGATCAACCAATGGAAGAAATCAATAGGAGACAATGTAGCAACTCGGAATTCTCTAAACGTCACTGGTCAAGGGCTAGAAGCCCTGGTTTGAGTTAATCAACTCCAGGGACCAACTTTTGGGCTGAATATCTCCAGATCGACCGCTCCCAGAGCCCTATTCAAAATTCATCAACGGACTCCCAAACCTGCACGTACATGTGGATGACCCCTGGGGCTGACTGATGCCATCCAGTAGCCACCGAGGGGGAAGTCCCACGAGGGTCAACGACCCCTGGATTGGGCAAACCTGAAAACTGGGGAGTCACCAAAGTCTGCCAAGGACAGATAAAAATCAGAGAAAGGTGACCCTCAGGGGTGCCCTCTTGATCTCCAACTTGACCAGCACCCAACCTGTCCATCCAGAAGGACCAGCCGGCGACCCCCTTCTGGAGGATAACACCATGCTGAAAGAAGCCTCGACTGGCCATCAGCGGTAGACTCCGGCGCCTGTGGGATAGGTATACCTGACTCTTGTAGCTCGCTACTGTGTGTGTGCGTGTGTGTGTGCTTGTGGGGACCAGCCCCAAGGCTTATGATTTAACTTCATTACAGTGTTTCAATCCACCTAATAAACCAGAATTTTAAGGATCCCGAGTTGGACATTTGTAGCCAACAAACCCAGATGGATTGGATAAATGTAGATTTTTCTACTATCATGTATTTGGGTTGTTTTTAACCACTGGGTTCTCTTCAGTTTATGGTGCAACCAAACTCAAAAGCTATTTTTTTCTTTAGTGTCAAAACCAGATCGTCAAGGTTCAAACAGTTAATAAGGGAGTGTGAAAAACAATCAAACAAGAAAAGTCAACATTGTTTCATAAAGTTTTATTTCTTAGAGTGAAATGGAAATACAGGATTTCAACATGCAATATTAGCTTTTCTGAAAAAGGATTTTACCTATCACATTCCTATATTAAATTGTACTAGCATCCATGCATTTGAGTACAACCCAAGTGGTATAATTTTCTTCCTTCACTGATAGTATTTATTTTAAACAGCTTCACTTTAGTTTCTGTAAAAACTGTGTAGCTTGCTATTAGAAACTCTTGGAACTTGGGTTAATAGAGATAGTTAGTTAGTATGGAGGCTGTCATGTGCACACAATCTATATTGTAAGTGAATAGTAGATGTCAGACCTGAACTAAAAGAGACAGTCTCCTTGTTTCAGGTAATCAATTGGCTGTACCTTTGAGTTAATAGACTCTGTTCTTTTCCTTAAAGAAGCAAGAAGTCCTTTTGTTCAATCAGCAGGTTATTTTTAAGGCTTATAGAATCAAATAAGTTTAGGTTTCTACTGAAAGACTACTGCCTGATTTAGGGAAAGTGGGGCTATTTCTGTAATGAAAAATAGAAGACTGCAGATGTTAAAAGGTTTTTACTTCCCTCAGATTTAGAAGCATTACCAGGGATGGGTAAGAGGGATAAGTTTCAGAAACCTAAAAATCTAGCCCCAAAGATTTGTGCTTTTCCAAAAAGTTTGACTTTCATCAAGTGAAAAATGTAAGCTCTTTGGAAACTATAATTTGAAAAAAAACTTTAAATCAGAATATTCCTTAAGAAATACAGTATTTACCTGAATCCAAGATGCCTGATAAATTATATTTTAAAATAATTTCCCATGTCAAGAATTTAATTTTTGGAGTGTTGTCTTAAATTTGTCCCCACCCTTCCCCTACAGCAAAAGCAGGGGCAGGGGAAAGCCAGTAGGGAAGTTAAATCACCTCATTCCTGACCCTTTCCCCATAGTGCCTATAGGCCCCATGACTGCCCCCATGGTTCCTGTATCCCCTGCCACCTGTCCTCCTGTTTGAACCTTCCAACGCCTGTCCCCCTACTTGACACCCCTGTCATTTGCCCATCTTCCCACCTGCTCCTCCCATGGCTGTGCCTCCTGATACCTACCCCTCCCCATGGTGCTTGTATCCCTGGGCACCTGCCACCCTGCCACTTACCTCCCCTACTACCTGTCCCCCCATGCCATGTCTCCCAGCTGCCTGCACCCCACTTGTACTCCCCTACTGCCTGCACCCTATAGCTGCTCCCACTGCTACATATCTTCCTTTTGCATCCCTGGCTCCTGTTAGGACCTTGTTTTAGCCAGGGGCAGGAGAATGTGCTGCCTCCAGCCCCAGCCTAACCACGTAGCACCTGTTGTAGAAGTGGGATCTTCAGCCTCAGCACCAGAGCCAGGACTCGGGAAAGGCTGGTGAACTCAGACTGGTGGGCTGGTGGAACGGCTAGTGAACTCAGACTGGTGGGGCAGAGGCGGGTTGCAACCAACCAGCAGCAGGAGGGCGGGGGGAGTTACAGCCTCCCTGCTACTGGCTGGAGTGTCCCCGGCAGCAAACCCCTTTTCCGTCCCCCCACCCCCCACTCCCAGCCGGCTGCAAACCCCACGCCGCTCCCAGCTGTCTGCAAACCACATCCCCCCCACCCAGTCTGAGTTCACCAGCCATGCCTGCCCGGACTCCAGCTGCCACCATCACCACTACTGTGTGACAGAGCATGCAGTGGGCAGGTGTTGGGGAGACAGCAGATGTGACTTCAACACCAATGCCGGCCTAGGGGTCAGAGCCACAGCCACTGCCACCTCCACACACACTTATACTTGAATCTAAAATGAGGGATTTTTTCCCAAGTTGAATATGGGAAGAAAACCTCAGCTTAGATTCAAGTAAATACAGTAAATATTTTAAACACCTGTAACTACAATCACACCATGATTATAGGTAACATTTATATATACATTTTCCAAATGGTTAAATAGAAAATATTAAACTCTTTGACCAAATTTTGCAATTATTCCCAGTAGAAGAGCCAAGAACAGATTTGTAAATTTCAGTCCCATTCTCAACTCACTAGAAAACATTCCTGCCCTATTTTACTGAACAGTATAAAAACCTCAGGAAAAATATTCTATCACTTACGTACTAAAATAAATATGAGTGACAGCTCTAACATTTAAAATAGAGAGAGGCAGAGAGAGAGAGAAAGAGAAAGAATGAAAAATTACTACTTTTTAGCTGTTAGTTAAATTAAGATCATAGTCTGTAACATTTCCAGAATGATTTAAACATAACTTCTTTTCATCAGGTCTTCAGAGACAGATTGCGTACCTATGAATGAAGGATATAAATTCAATGTTACATTTTTAGTATAGTAGATATATTTAATTGAGGCAACAATTTATTCCAAATGGATTCTTTATAGGTAAAGTACTTTCAGAACAATGACATTCCACAAAAGGTAAAAACAAAGACAATTTAAAGTAAAGTCATGCTAAACAATGAGAAAACAGATGTTTTGTGCCAGCCATGAAATATTAAGACATCTAAAAAAGATTAGTTCTTGGAAAAAAGAAAAATGTAATAATTTTCATATGATTATAAAATGATATAATTTTCTACATTTAATGATATTATTTCATTGGTATGCAAGTAACTATTAAATACTTAGCTGCACTGCAATCTATTTTATATAGAAAACTATTAAACACTTTTTTGAGAAAGTTGGGATAAAAAGCCCAAATGATTTATTTCAAGGTCAATAAAGAAGGCAAGCCAGGTGGCATCTGAGGTAGTAGACTGTCATAAATGGAAGTTTATTCCTCTCTGAATCAAATAGGCTCTCTCTAAGGGTGCATCCAAATGAGTGTACATGTGAAGGGGCATGCATTTCCCATGGCACAAATAGCAGCAGCACATATTTGTGCCACTATCCTATGGTTACTCAAGTTTGCATGTTTGCTGCCTCAGAAATTAGAGGGAAAAGTCTCAAAATCAGAGGCTCAAATAGAATCAAATACTTATTCAAAATTTCACCAGTCAGGTTTGCCACTGTTTTAATTCAGTTTTGTGCTCCAATATTCTTTTCTTTTGAAACCTAAGAATGAGAAAGTTAAAAGCTGGAGAAATCTCCAATCTCAAAACATTAGAGGTAATCAAAGAGTAGAATATAAGTTTAATTGTTTAGTATTTTAATCTCAACAGCTTCATATATCATTATGCTATGTGAAATAACTCAGAGGAGGGTACTGTCATCTTCAACTTTCCTTAAATGGAGCTTACATCGAAACTCAGCAAAACAGAACACTTTCATGGCTAAATTCAAAGCATGTGGATAATTCTTACCATCGAGATGGTGACCTTTACATCAAGATTTTCCCAGAGGAAATATTTGGGTTAAAAGGGATATCTACTGGTTTATTTAGTCTACCTTTCCGCATTGTTGTAGAACTGATTTCTCTAATAAATAGCATGCCTTGTCTAGCCATGAACAGTTACAAAAATGGTGATTTCACAGCTCTTTGACAGTTTATCTATTGTGTTTTGTATATTTATACAGTTCTTTTTACTCTATGGTCTACTGCACTTGTTTCTTGGTTCAGTTTTAGCCAATTACTTCCTTTTCGGTTAAATATAGGGAGGTTGAATTAGAGATTTTTTTGCCTTTAGCTCTTAATATACCTACAAGTGCTTGCATGTTTATATTCTGCTGAATTTCTTATGCACTATACTTTATTGGCTACTCATTTAGCTACCATAATCCTTTCTCGATAATCTTTTCAATGTCCTTTCTATTAGAATCCAAATGTTATGCAGCAATCAGTAAAAAAAAAAAAAAAAAAACTTTAACAAAAAAGATATTGGATTTAAGACATTTTGGTTCTTTACTCAGGCACCTATTGGGTTTAAGACATTTTGGTTCTTTACTCAGGCACCAGTTAAATGAAAGAAGTCTGACAAAAAACCATTGATCTATGGAATTTCTCTTCATTCCTTTGACGGGATACTTCTCAGAGACAGAAATTTTGGCCATAGCAAGTTCCTTTTAGTATGCAAATCTTAAACTGTACAATCACTCCTCTAGTGCATTTCATCTGAATAAACCTGAATTGAATGTTCTCATTTTAGGGAAGGAAATGTGCTTCTAAATAAAGATATTTGGCTTCTATGTTGTTTGTAATGAGTACACAGCACAGCATTTAGAACATACAGTATTCCCAGATACATTTAATAGTAATTTAACTTGTTAATTAGCAATTTCTTCTTGATGTTTGGACCAACTAAGGGATATTGTGCCAATTAAATTGATAATTCATGGGACCCAGAATTTAATTTTCTCATGTTGATTCTTCCAAATCACACACAAATAGGATATTAAATAAAGAGTTGCAGATCAAACTGCTGTGTCTTCAGCTCTTCTTCCAAGTGGGTTTCATGGAACAATGTCAGAACTGTGCTCCAGAAAAAATTCTGCAAACAAATAATTACTTATGAAATCTCCATATACCTCATCCTATATTTTTAATGCAAAAATTGTAAACACAAGATCTTATTTGCATGAATTTGGGGAAATTTAAAACCTTTTGGTAGATTCTGGTTTGTATCCCTTCATCTACCAAAATAGGCTTCCAGAGCAGCACCCTAATTGGCCTACATTTAACTGGGCCTTTAAAATGTATAGGCCTGGTTTACTTTCATATTGGCAAAGGTGTGTGCTATAGATAAATAGATATCTAAATATGCACAAGACTCTTGGTAGCTATTTTGAAATTCTACTTCTTTGGGTCAGCTCCACCCTGTGGCAACTTTAGGCATAGTTCACCCCAGCCTTCTGTGAGCTTTAACTGCTCACTTCTAACACATCAGTTTTGCTATGGAGGGCTACCACCTCTCCTTGCATTTACATTGGCTTCCTCTCTACCAAAACACCACTGTCAAGTTCTTCTTAGTCCTTCCACTATCTTTGCTCTCTCCTCTTTTTCTGGGATCAACCTTTCCAAATTAGCTCCAGCTCCCTGTAGAAAGATCAGAGGAGGGATTTTTTTTTTTATGTAGCTAAAAGATGTCCAGAAAATCTAAAGGAAAAAGGAGGCAGGTGAAAGAACTAGCTATTAGTGTAAAAATCCATGAATTAGGTATCTCAGGTCTCACTAATATTTGCAAGAAGGGACACACAGTCAGCTTTAGACATCTCTAAAATATCAAAATATATTTTCTGTAATGTCATGATATCTTGTATGACACCAAGGCTAGGAACAAGTGTTGTGGCCCTCAGGAAAAGAAGATTCTCTGCCTTCCAGTAAGGCTGAAAACACACTTCCAACTATAATCTGCAAAATGTTATTCCTCAAGTTTATCACTTAGGATGTAATATTGTCAATCTAATTTGCTTCCAGTATAATTTTCAGGAAACAAAGTTTGTGGCAGGTTGTAGAACAAGAAAAGAAAAAGAAAAAACATTTGAAGCTACTCAGAGGTATGGAATGTTAGAAATAAATGTTATTGGAAACAGATTAATGGGCAAAGTACAAATAAAAAAAGTCGAAATTTAGATAGGAAGAATACATAATGTTGGTTTTGACCAGGTCATCCAGTTTCGTATTTAGTCTTGCAAGAGAGAGAAAGAAAGAGGAACCAAACCTTGGAGTGTTAAAAAACTACAAGTGTCCAGAGCTTCCATCAGAAAAATGTAAATGTACCATGATAAATGTTCAATACGAAACCTCATTTCCTATAGTAAAAATATAAAAAAATTCTAGTTTGGATTTTGCATTATGTTTAAGGCTGAAAATAGGTATGTCTCCGCTTTCTTTCTTTCATAGAAAAGGATGAGTTCCTGAACTTTAACCTAAAAAATCTCTTGGACCACTATTTCTGTTGTTGCATCCAAGAGGCCGTCAGCTCCTACTGCAACATGGTACCAGATAACCTTTATTCTGTTTCAAGCAGGTGATCATACTGATCAACAGAGGGACAGATGCAAAGGTGCACAAATTGAAAATCTTTCTTAATTATGCATCTTTTGTATATACATGGATACATAGTTCATTTATTGGCTAACACACAATTAGTTATATAGTTGCATTCCCTGGTTATGTATTTCTTAATCAATCAAAATACTAACCACAAATAGGTAATGTCTAGTACCTGCATTATCTTTGATTTTTAAATCTTTGTGCAACATAATTTTGAAGTGTCTTTTGACAATAGTTTAGTTATACTTCCGTTATCCTGTCTAGAACTGAGAAACTAGGCTGATATTTGGGCTATGCAAAACAGCACCATTTTGTTTCGACTTCTGTTTTGCCATTTTGAAGGGACAGTGTTTCATTTGGCTGTTTCAAAACATTGTTCCATTTCATTTGCTGAAACTGTTTAGCTGTTTTGATGCTGCTCCAATGTGTTTTGACTTTTCGCTCATAAGCTATAATGGGGAATCATGAAGGTGCTCATAACTTTCTCATTTCTTGCCTGCTTATGATGAAAATTGCAGGGATGGTAGCCCCTTATGAGGGCACAAAGCCTGCCATGTTTCAAGGTGATAGGTGGAGGGGTGTCTGTGAAACTGCTCCTCAAACTGTTCAAAGCAAAACTAGTATCACTTGCTGGCAGTGGCAGCAGGCTGTCCTCCCACACACACAGATCTGGGGGTCCACTCCTCTCCAGGTGGTGTCTCGCACAGCCCTGCAGCCCTCCCAGGGAGCGTGGGCCCCTGGATCATCATTCCCTCTAAGCTGTGCAGTGTGCACAGATGTGCCTGGCAGCATGGCATAAGCGTACCTCCACAGCCGTGCACGTCATACAGCTTAGAGGGAACACTGCCCTGGATCTGCATGCGGGATGAGAGCAGGCTGCTGCTGCCAGCTGGGACCAGTGCCAGCACTGAGTTCTTCCTGGTGTTCAGTTTGGGCTGCACCAAGCAGACTCAGGTGCTGGCCCTGGCCCCAGCCGACAGTGGCAGCATGCTGTCATCCCCATGCTCTGCGGCCAATGAGTGTGGAGCTTTAAAAAAAAAATCCCTGCACTCACCAGCTCTGGCAGTGGTGACTGGGGCTTCTGGGTACTCATGGCAGAGCCCCCCCATGCAACACAGGGCAGCAGGGGGCAGCAGAGACCCACCCCCTCACCTGGCACCTACATGGCAGCTGCACCATCGCACAAGTGCTGTTCAGCTCGGAAGGGTGCCATGTACTGTCCCAGAGCTGAGGCAAGATCCACCTGTCAGCTGAAGCTCCCAGTTCAATCCCCCAGCTCTCTGACCGTTCCTTCAGCTCTTCCTGGCGGGGCGCGACCCCCAGATCTGCACATGGGGTTTCATCGGGCTGCTGCTGCCAGCTGAGGAAATAACCTAGCGCTTCTGCCATCCCCTGCTGGCAGTGGCAGCCTGCTATCATCCCACATCATCGGGGGCCCCACACCCTCAGGAAGAGCTGGGGGAAGCGATCAGAGAGCTGGGGGAAAGACCAGGGAACTGGGGAATCAAACCAGGAACTGGGGTAATGTTCAGGGACCTGGACATTCCCCAGGTCTCAGCTTGATTCCCCAGCTCCCTCTTTGATTCCCCAGTCCCCAGTTCATTTCCCCAGCTCTCTGATCATTTCCCCAGCTCTTCCTGGGGGTCATGGGCCTCCTTGTGCACAGATTGGGGGCCCACACCCTGCAGAAAGAGCTGGAGAAATGATCAGAGAGCTGAGGAATTGAACTGAGAGCTGGGGAATTGAACCAGGAGCTACATGTCAATATCGGAGCAGTCCTTTCCACCTCTTCCCCCTCCCTCTCCTTAGTTTCTGTTTAGCTACAAGCAAGCCCAGCTTTGAAACTTGAAATGTTTTGAGTGCCCTCATTTTGTTTTGAAGCTGTTTCAAAGCCTTTCATTTCATTTTGATTTCACCGTTTCGAGCTTGAAACGCATCGAAACAGCCTTTAAATGAACCGCCCATTGAAATTTCACGCAGCCCTAGCTGATATGGCTTATCAGTAATCCAAGCCTCACTAATTATACTCAAATATATATCAGATCTCCTTCATTAATTATAGTTTATTCTGTGAAGATGCAACCTAGCCTCAATCCATCAATCTTGCATGCCATCTCTTCAGGAAGCTTTTCTTATTTAATCCTTCCAAGCCTATCCAACAAACGCAATATCCCTCCCCTCTTTCCCAATCCCCAATTTTCCATGGAATGTTTCCACATATTTTTTTATATATATGAGACACCTTCCATAGGCAAAGTAAAGGTTAGCATTCCAGTTTCAGAGCTAGAAAGTATAAAAGAAAGTTGATGGATTGAAGTTGATGTACTTACTAATTCAAATGTAGAATGTGGGCTTTTTCATGAAGAAACAGTCACACTCAGAACAAATAAAATATCTCCAGTGAAGGGTGATGATTATTTCTCTTTCATTCCATAGAAAGACTTTAGTAACTCAAAAGCACCACAAAAGCAGCATAATAATCACCCTTCACAGATAAGATATCCTGTAGAAACAAAATGCACAGTTGTCATCTTTCCAAGTTGTCAGGCACTATGTTGTGAAGCTGACAAAGAAAAGCTAAGATTTCCCTTCTACACAGACATGTTCAAGTCTGTTACACACTTCCAAATGTCTTTCTTGTTGCCTCAGAAAGGTAGATCTATTTTCAGCCACAGGAGAAGGAACATGCTCAACTGCAAAGAGAGATTCTCACAACATGCTTTCTCATGGACTAATTCTCTTTTTGAAAAATAGCTTTCAGGAGCCAGTTTTCTCCCCTAGACTAAGTACAGACATTCAGAAAGTCTGAGGTGGAATCGATCTAAGTCTCACAGTTTTCTGTAAATGCTCTAGGTTAGATCAGTAGTGAACAGAACACATCTGTCTTTTGGTGGGGTGGGGCACACAGGCTGCATACACTGGCTGAGGCCAGCAGGTTGGGGGTGCTCCTGAATGCCTCCCTGTGTGCCCCATGGGCTCTTTGGGCTGCTGGAGACTACCAAGAGCAGCTAAGTACCTGGGCCACCCACAATTGCATGCCTAGCATGGGCAAGCATTTCCTCACATGTACACACACCCACACCCCGCTGCATCATCTGTCAGCCACAGGCATCTGCCAGCTGAAGACATGTAGTGTGGAGGTGGAGGACGGGTGGCATCTGTGTCCCTGCACAAGCCCTGTCACAAAGCACCCCACAATGTACATAAATACTTGACACTAAGCCTAGGAGGACCCCCACAGTTAGGCACAGCCCCACAGAGCCTGACCAGGCAGTTGGGCATAGGTGAGCATTCCCCCTCCCAAGCTGCCTGCCTGCAGCTGACACATGCCTGTGGCTAACAGATGATGCAGCAGGGAGTGAGGGGAAAGCTCGCCCATGCCCAAATGTCCATTTGGGCTCCATAGGGCTGTGCCTACTTGCAGGGTCCATGGGGCTGTGCCCAACCGTCAGGCTTTCCTGGTTCATTGCCAGGTGTGTGTGTACACTGTGGGGAGCTTTGTGATAGGGTATAGTGCCCAGGTCCTTAGGCATGTGCAGGGACACAGAAGTCTCCATTACTGCCCCCCTCCCTCACCTGGCTGCAGGTGGTTTGGGTCTAGGAGACCTGGGGAGGCACAGCCTGCTGGGCACTCAGCTGGACCAGCTGAATGTAGACCATGTGCTGACACCTCCCTGAGCAGGAGAACAATTTGGGGGTCACAAAGGTGCCTGGGATGCCAGCTGACAATGGCCTAACTTAAGTCAGGGGAACTGGTACTGAAGTTCAATGCACTGGTCTAACCTAAATTGATTAAGTCTGAGTCCACATCAATCTAGGCCCATCTTAGACTGGGTTCTGCCATTTTTAGACCAATGTGTGTGTGCTGAATTTCTGTTTTGTTAGGGGTTTAGACCAGTTTCTGATCACTTAGACGAGTAAAGGTATAATGACTGTGCCTGGCCCTAAAGTCTGAGTTACTCTGATTTTCATGGCAAGCACTCACTCCATGAATGTGACAAAATGAGTGAAAAACTCCCCTTTGCTGTGGGCAGCCACATATGTGGGCATTATGGTAAAAATTCTAATGCCTGCTCATCTGACACAGCCATAGCATGGGCAAATGACTTTACACTACTTGGATCTTGAGGGTGGCCCGTGTCTTAGAGAGGCCTCAGGGATTTTCTAAATTATGCCCATCTGCTAAGCTACTTATCAGGGTGACCAAGAGGATCATAATATACATGGAAAATGAATTCTGCAGGTCTACTAAAATAAGGAATTCCTTCAGGAGCCTCAAGTTAGCCATTTAAACTGACTTCCCAGTTCTCTTATGCCAGTATGGGAATTGAGGCTTAATTCTTCCTGACTAAATTAAAAATATACAAATCTTAAACCCCATAATGTTGATAATCTTCTTGGGATCATACAGGTTTTCTGAGGTTATCTTTTTAAACATTTGTAACAAAATGATTCATCATCAACAATGATTCTATGCATTTCCCTTGGTTTTCCTTAATGGGAAACTACTTTAGAAAGCTTAATCACAAGATCTAGGTAAAGAGGCAGAAATCCCTGACTCCTGACCTGGTTTTGGCTGGTTTGGGGTTGTTTGTTTGTTTGTTTGTTTGTTTTTTGTTTTTTCTGTTATGCTGGGACTTCGGTAAGTCATTTAACCTTTGTCTCATTTTCTCACATTGCGCTTTGGATTAATAATAATCACCTACCATATCTCAAAGAATGTGTTATGAGGATTAGCTAATATTTGTAAAGCACTTTAGAGCTGAAAAGCACTAAATAAATGTTAAGTATTATTATCTCTCTGATCTATTCTTGTAGGAGTTTGTCCTTATGTACCCTGTGAAAAATCTAAATCAGAAATAATGACTTTTTAAAAAAGCTTTCAGAATGTTATTGAGAAAACTAGTGAAGACTATATTTTATTTTAAACAGTGAAATATGAATTAATTATATAACCCATGCCCTTATCATTCTGTCTTTGCTGTCACCAGCACCCCCTCCCCCTCACTATCCTGTCATTCTGGAACCGAGGGTGTCATACAGCAAAGAGACAGACAGTGGCTCTGGATGCAATTCCAATGTCTTTTGCTTTTCAGTAATCACAGGTTGGTTTGCACTGTTCTTCATGAATCAGATTAAAATTAATCCTTTTTAAGGTGGTCAAAATTCAAAATTTCCAGTAAGAGAGAAATTTTGAATGTCAAAACTTACGGGTTTTTTAAATTTTATATCACATTAAAATGTGTATTTCTTAAATGGAAAATACAGAAATGAAAATGCTAAATGATTATCATTTGGGGTGAAAAGTTATGAAATGTATTATTAGGTTTGACAGTCATTATTTACATGTTACTGTCATTATGTTTTGTACAAGAGAATATTATACACACACAGACATACATGTTCACACACAACGTTTATTTCATTTTCTAGTGTTGGTAAGTGATAAAGAATATGATTATGACATATGTATTATATGTACTATGTATTCCTGATGGTGTCATAATGTAACCAATAGTATTATAGTATGTAAAAGTAAACATTGCCTTAAATTAACAAATGTAATGGATTTGAAATTTGAGCTGACTATACAGACTTTAATTTGAGGTTAGAGGACAGGGTAGATATGCACCTTGTAGTTTAACAGAATCAGACATGTATAAGCTTTCATGAGCAACAGCTCACTTCATCAGATGCTAAGTTTACAGTGGTGCATAGAAAAATGTTCTTCTTGGACAGTTTTGTATTTTGCTACACAAAAACAAACCTCCATAAAAAGCTGAGTTTATTCAGATTTTCTGCTGAGTTGATATGAAACTGCAAATTTTTCTTAGTTTCAACAAAATGTACAAGGAAGATTTTTGTCAAAAATCTTTGGGGTAATCTGCATTGTCTTTTCAATTTTGCATTTTGCTTAAGATTTTTTTCCATACCCCTATTCAACAACTGAAATATCATTCCATCAAAAAGTAATACTACTATAAAGATATCTTAACTGAAAGTCCCAATTTCCTATTATACTTGCCTACCTTCTGGCCATTAAAGCTCTTTCAAAAGAAATGCCCTTTTAAAATCTGACATACTTCAGTGTTTTCAAAATCAGTGTTTGGATGAAGAAATTCTAAATATTTGAAAAAAACAGCCATTGAATTGTATTAAATAAAAAATAAATCTGAACCAGTCTGAAATATTTATTTTGCCCTAACTGGGGGTGGGACCATGCAGCAACCTCCAGAATATATTTATGTATAGTTTATGAACTCTTTCTTTATATCAGGGCACTTTAGGTGAATCTGTCAATCTGTAAATTCCCTTTTGAATACAGAATGTGTCTTCTCTGTTCCCCTTTTACCTCCATGTTGTACAATTCCAAGAGGGAAATGCTCAGGGTAAAATAAATGGTTGGAAACAGAAGTGTTCATCCACCAAAACAGAATCAACCTTGATAATAATCTAGCTCCCACACTGAAGAAACGTACCAGGAAGAGATGGCCTGGCAATTCAGTCACTTGGTAGGAGGTTTGTGGCTACCTGCTGGGACTGAGCAAGATCTCACACAGCAAAAGGAAAGTAGTAGGTTTCCTAAATCTTAAATAAGTGGCCAGGACTTATTCTGTTCCTGTTTTATATACCATTGTCACCGCCCAGACAGAGATCTTATCTACTGAATAAAAAAATTCCAAAAGTAAGTGAGAGTTGGAGTAAAGGGAATTGTAGTCAATGTTCTTGCTGTGCTCCAAATAATCTGCATACTCATGTGCTTTCTCTCAGGTAAATAGTAATTGATTTTGAAACCTCATCTAAATCCATTTCTATTTGCTTTTGCTAACATTTGTCACAGCACTGGTGGATATCGGGGAACATGCAAAGTGGTCTCATGAAAGTGCTGTTCTGCAAATAAGAAGATGAGGTTCTATTTTGGTTGATCCACAGCTTTCCTTAGAAGCCTCAGACAAATAACTTAATCTTTCTGAGCAAGATCCATGAGAACTAACTGCCATATTCAGTAAAATCCAAAAAGTATATCCTCCAATCCCTACCTTGCCATGGAGGTGCCCCAGTTCCATAGAAAACACATAATGGGCGCATCTATATGTGCAATATTTCTGCACAGTAAGTTCAGGCACATTAAGCTATGAATGGGCATCTCCATATGAGCTCTGTCAGGCACAGATATTCAGCCAAAGGGAGAAGTCAGGTCCAGGGCTGCCCCTGCCCTGCTTTGCCCCACTGCAGCAGCCAAGGGGAAGTCTAGGTTTTGGGTACAGCTGCCTGGAGCGGGCACAAGGGTCAGCTTCAGGCTGGCACGGGATGTTCTCCCAGAAGCTGGTGGCCAGCATGCCATGGAAGCTGCTTACCTTCCCCCAACAGCAGTGGCCAAGGCACCATGTCCAGTGCAGTCACTGGCCATCTCCTCCCCATCTGCTACAGAGACTAGTTTGTTACAGCCAACAAGATAAAAAAAAGTTTTCTGGTGTAAATTTTGTACTAAGTGGGACAAAGGGAATGTTGGAGCACCTTTATGCTGCTCCACTCTTTTAATCTTGTGGAAAGGTAAGAAAAGTATCATGGCCACGTGGGTAATAACTTCTACTTCACAAGTGTTGAAAAGCCTACATTCATCGACATCCATGAGACTTTTAAATATTATGGGAATTGTCATAAAGAAGCTTATTAAATCTCAAATAGCATATAGCCCTTAAAATACTTTGGGTATCTGCCCTCCTAGATACTGGATTAGCAAAATTTTAGTGAATTATTCATTTATCCCAGTAAGTCCTATGAACCACTATTCCTAATACTTCTCTTAGAAAGAAAAGATTGTGAACTGTTTTGGAAAGGGTAAATTCAACTGATGCAGCCTCTATTTTACCAGGTTTTTCTGCAGTTTTGGAGTTTAGGTGGCTCAACAATCGGATGGCCCACATTTGTAGTTCTAACTGTTTACTCCAATTTCCTATTGATGTGCCCAACAGCCAAGAATATGATATCTAGTCAAATTAATCATGAAAATGAGACTCTAATCTAAACAAATTTTTATTTTCTGGGAATTTAAGTAACAAGAGTGGTTCACACAATGGTCATGTAGGCCAGGAAGTGGAATCTGTCACTTGTATTGTAGCTGACAAAAGCCATCATAAATGGTCCCATTGTTCTCTTGTACTAATTGTTCTCATGTCAGTTTTTCCCATATCTGATCTTGGTGACCTTTTGGAAAGGGTTCCTGTCTTGCTTGTCCTATATCTATTTGTGCATTCACTGCTGACAATTCTCCCCTTTGTTTTGCCAGTTGTTCTTTGCCTCCAGCAGACAGAGACAGCTTTTAAGTTAACTGGCCATCTGGCAACTTAGTTCTTCTTCAAACTTTTCCAAAAGGAAACTCATTAAGCAGATGCACGCTAAGCTATTGGAAAATTATTGACAAATGGAAATAAAGAGGTCATCTTAAACTGTTACTAAACAACCTTACGAAACAATACAATCACAGTGATACCGTGCCATGCAATTGCAGTTCGGGGATTCAATCTTAGAAAGTTGACGCACATTTTTAGATATTCTTTTTCAACATTTTTTTTATTATAGAGGAACAGTCTCTGAAATAGGAATGGAAAGAAGAGACAGATGAGCAACTGCTTGTCCATTTATACTTTTGTACTGCATTATATAATTCATTTATTGGAGGAAAACAGGCAGACAATAATTAACATCTTTAATTACACTCTATTTTAAATTTAATCTCTTTACTACATATAAGCATTGCTTTTAGTAGATAGTTTTTAAGTGTCCAGTTATTTATTAAAGATGCTTAGGAACAATGTCTTTTCACTGCTGGATAGGTATAGTATTCCCTTTGGAATTGTTCACAAGGAATGGTAAATCTAGAATTAAATAGTTAAAGTTATTTCTCTCTCTCAGACCTAAACTAAGAATGAACACGTATAACCTTCTCTCAAAGACTCAGGTAAAACATGTACTAGTAACCGAAGATTTAAGCACTTTGGCCTAATTTATAAGGTATTTCAGAAAAGACTATGAAGACAGAAGAAATGGAAATGGCGCTACTGGACCTTGTTCATATATGTTTTTCTTTTTTTCCCCCTCCTCTTTCTTGGCAGAGGGGACCTAAGCAAAGGTTCTTAATGTTTTTTTAATTCAAAGCACCTCTCATAAAATGCCAGCTCTTAGGCTTCATTCATTTCTTGACCATAGAAAAAAAAAATAGAGCAATTTCTCTTGCAAAAAACTCAGAAAGACCATGACAGATCAAAATGTTTTTGTCCATATGCAAAATCTCTACATTTATCTTGTGAATCACATGTAAGTTATTGCATACCTAACAGAATTAATATTGTGTGGTACCCTACATCACCCTTAAAAGGATCTCACAACAGCCCAGGGTGCCTCAGGACTCTGGTTGAAAATCCCTGTACTGGAGGCACCATGCAATGAACCATGTATATTGTAGTTAGGAAACCATACACCGTTAGCAATCTGCTTCTCCCCAAGACTTTCTCTCTTGATATGTTCTGAGAGAAAGAGCCAATTTATATTTTTCATCATGCACAAAGGTAGTGAATACCCTCCACTTATTTTGGTTTAGGAATATTACCAAAAAACATATACAAAGAGTTTCTGTTTCCAAAATGCCAAATCGTGATATTTTACAAGCGACTATGACACACTTCCTATATTCATCTAAATTATCTTTTATTAGGTACATATAGTTTCAAGAAAGAGAAGAATAGCACAGAAAAAAAGACAGAAGACTTTTGACTTTTTATAAAGGCTTATTAAAGGGGATAAAGGGGGGTAACACTCCAATAAAAAATAAAACATTGCCCATGCAGAAGCCCAGATATAACAGACAGTGCCTAGGGCCACAAGCCCTGCCCTCACAATCTAAAAAACAAAAGCAGCTAGTACAACAACAGCCTGCTCAGACCTCTGCTGTTACCCTGGGAAGGGGCAAACAGTATCACAGTGTGAGGACTATCCATAGCATAGGTGGGATAGAGAAGGAAGGAAGGGAGGGGGTGTGGTGCTCTATGTCAAAGAGCAATACACATCCTCTGCCAGCAAAATGGGGTCAGAGGAGGGGCAAGCTGAAGTGCTTTGGGTCAAGATACAAGGGGGTCGTGGAGAGAGGGATTTAACGGTGGGGGTCTACTACAGACCCCCCAACCAAGGGGAGGAGCTGCACCGGGAATTTACGGGTCAGCTTGCAGAGGAACTTAAGGCAAAGGATGTAGTTGTCATGGGCGATCTAAATTACCCAGACATCTGCTGGGAGGAGCAGTTAGCCAGGTTGGACCATTCCAGGAGGTTTCTGGCTGAGATACACGAGCTCCACTTAACCCAGGGGGTGCACAGTCCCACCACAGGGAATGCCCTGTTGGACCTGGTCCTGGCCACAGGCGATGATCTGGTAAGGGGGCTCCAAGTCCTTGACCACCTGGGTTATAGCGATCATCGCTTGCTGGAATTCATCATCCAGCACAGGGTGACAAGGACCTGCAGCAAAGAGGTAGCCCTAGACTTCAAGAGGGCCAACTTCAATGAGTTGAGATTGGTGGGAGAGGCACTGGGGTTCTCAAGGGCAGGGGAACTCAGTGCCCAAGATGAGTGGTCGTTCCTTAAGGAGACGATACTCAGGGCCCAAGGGGCAATGATCCCAACAAGAAGCAAAGGGGGAAAG
>NW_005842721.1:587900-628045 GCF_000455745.1 Alligator sinensis
CACCCCAGGGTGTTGAGGGAGCTAGCAGGGGTTATTGCAGGGCCCTTGGCATGGCTTTACAAGCACTCGTGGTGCTCGGGCCAGGTGCCAGATGATTGGAAGATAGCCAATGTGGTCCCCATCTTTAAGAAAGGGAGGAGGGAGGACCCGGGCAACTATAGGCCCATCAGTCTTACCTCAATCCTGGGGAAACTCTTTGAGAAGATCATCAAGGAGCACATCTGTGATGGGCTGGCATTGGGAATGGTGCTCAAGGACAACCAGCACGGTTTCATTAGGGGTAGGTCATGTCAAACCAACCTGAATGCCTTTTATGATCAGGTCACAAAAGCATTGCATGCAGGTGTCACTGTGGATGTAGTCTTTCTGGACTTCAGCAAGGCCTTTGACACTGTCTCCCACTCCGTCCTCATTAAAAAAAAGGTGACTGTGGCATCGATGCTTACACAGTCAGATGGATTGTGAATTGGCTGAAGGGTTGTACTCAGAGAGTGGTGGTGGATGGGTCATATTCAACCTGCAGGGATGTGGGCAGCGGAGTCCCCCAGGGCTCGGTTCTTGGGCCCGCGCTGTTCAATTTCTTTATCAGTGATTTGGATGATGGGGTGAAAAGCAACCTGTTCAAATTTGCTGATGATACCAAAATTTGGGGTGAGGTGGACATGTTA
Organism: Alligator sinensis; assembly: GCF_000455745.1. NCBI lineage: Eukaryota > Metazoa > Chordata > Crocodylia > Alligatoridae > Alligator > Alligator sinensis. Next base: position 588,569 of record NW_005842721.1, read on the forward strand.
GCAGGGAGGGAAAGACTGCAGAAAGACCTGGATAGGTTGCAGGGGTGGGCTAACAAAAACAGGATGCGTTTCAATATGGACAAGTGCAGGGTGCTTCACTTGGGCAGTAGTAACCGGCAGCACTTATAAGATGGGAAACTCAAATCTTGAAAGCACCGAGGCAGAAAGGGGTTCTTAAGTAGGTCCAAGGAGGTGATCCTCCCTCTCTACATGACACCGGTCAGGCCACAGCTGGAGTACTGTGTCCAGTTCTGGGCACCCCACTTCAAGAGGGATGTGGACAACATTGAGAGGGTCCAGAGGAGGGCCACCCGCATGATCTGGGACAGCAGGGAAGACCCTACAATGAGAGGCTACGGGACCTGAACCTGTTCAGCCTTCACAAGAGAAGTCTGAGGGGGGGACCTGGTGACCATCTACAAACTAACTAGGGGGGACCAGAAGGGTTTGGGGGAGACCTTGTTTCCCCTAGAGCCCCCCAGGATAACAAGGAATAATGGCCACAAGTTTTTGGAGAGTAGGTTTAGATTAGACATCCATAAGAACTACTTCACAGTTAGGGTTGCTAGAATCTGGAACCAACTTCCAAGGGAAGTGGTGCTGGCTCCTACCCTGGGGGTCTTTAAGAGGTGGCTTGATGCCTACCTGGCTGGGGTCATTTGAGCCCAGTTTTCTTCCTGCCCAGGCAGGGGGTCAGACCTGAAGATCTATGAGGTCCCTTCTGACTCTACTTCTATTATTCTATGATTCTATGACTAAATGGATGCCCTCAATCCTAAAGAGCACCCTCTAGATGGCTGGACATGCCTGGAAGGTGGATACTTCCACTGGAGGACTGCATGTTCACATTCCAGTGTCAGGTGTGCCCAGACCAAGAATTGAAAGAGTCTCAGGGCATTATCAGAGCTGGCCCCAGTGAGCCAGTTCCTGTGGCTCTTGAGGATGGCCATCTTAGTTTGACCAAACAAAACCTTGGCCAGGTTGACACCTCTATCTGCCATCTGGTGCAGGAAAGAAAACAAATAGATGGTCTCCAGAAGTACAAGTCTAGACCCTCAAACAAGGTGCCAAGGGCAGCAAAGAGCAGAAGCACGCAGAGGCACCCAAGGAAGGCATGGAATAAATCCTCTTCTACCTCCCCTGGCCAAAAGGGACAGGCCACTGATGCAGTTGGATCCATGTGGCAGACAAGAGTGCCAGCTTATAAAGCATGTGCCACGCAGGGCGAGTTGGTGTGAGTGCCAGTGCCACTAGGCGTCGCCTCCATATTGTGTCAGGTCAAGTGGCAAGGATGTGAGCGCTGCAGACAGAAACCACCCATGTGTATAGGGCTTTCCAGGTGAGCATGTTAAAGTGAATCCCAACATTGCTGTCTGGAGGCATGGGAAGAGAGTCAATAAGGTGCCAGGCCCACTGCCCGATTGTTATCCACAGCCAAGACAATGGGCAGTGGTGGAAAGGGATCTCTGGAGACATCTCTGTCTGGGATGTCCCACCATGCCCGGAGGTAATCCTCAATGGCAGCTGCTGCTTCAGCTGGGAGGGTGGCCCTCACATCTCACAAGAGATGGGTGGCACAGTGGACCGAATGCATGCCCAACCAGGCAGCCAGAGCCTTGGCTGACAGCCAGACTGACCAGGCCTTATCGAGAAGGTGGCCTAGCCAGACCGTGCATGATTGGATGAGAGAGTCAGCTAGGCTAGCAGACCCGAGGCCCAACAGCCTGTGCTGCAGGGCCAGGTTGTAGATAAGTGGCTCCTGCAGCAACTGTGGAAATTGCAGACATCTGGCCTGGGGTTGGAGGTGGAAGGCAGCCCACCAGGCCCACATCAGGCTGTGGTAGAAGGGCAGATGGGTGCCCTAGTCCAGGAGGGCAGGATCCAGGAGAAAGAGTTCTCAGTCAAACCCAAGATTCCCTACCTGGGACAGAAAAACACAGACCAGCTGCTGCCAGGGAGGGCAGTCTTTACAATAAAGCAGTCTCTGAAAAGCCTGCAGGTGAAAAGCAGCCACTCTACTCACCAGCTTCTACTCACCTGGCCACCCTCAGCTGCAGGCAGATAAAGAAGAGCTCTGGGGAGCCAATGGCGTCCATCCCCCCAAAAGTCCACCAGTAGTCTTTGAAGCTGTTCAAGTAAATCGGGCAGAGGGGTCTAAAACAGCACACCAATGCCATAATGTTGTGGCTGCCAAATTGTTCACAATGAAGATCCATCCACAGTAGGAGAGGTTGAGCAAGTGCCAGCACCACCACTGCAGGTGCACCTCCACCTCCTCACTGAGGCCTTCCCAATCCCAAGATGGAAAGACTGATGAGCTGAGGAACACCCCCAGAGCTTTAAGGCCCTCATGCTGCCAGGCAAGACCCCAGGGTAGGTCTGGAGAGGATGATTGGTCCACACACCAAGGAGTAGGGAATTGATCTTAGGCCAGTTAGTGTGAGCTGAGGAAGCACACTCATAAGCATGCCAACATTCCACCAGTGACTGGACATCACCCTGGGTGCTGAGGAGAAAGTTCACATCATCTGCATATGCTGTCATCCTAACTGGTAGGCCACCAACCAAACCAGAGGTCAATGGAAGAACAAGGCCAGTCAGGCACCATCACAGAATGTGAAGCAGGGGCTCAACAGCCAGACCGTACAGCAGTCCTGAGAGGGGGCAGCCCTGGTGAATGCCCTTGTGAGCTGGGAATGGAGCACAGAGAATGCCATTCACTTTCAAAAGATTGGAGACATCTTGGTACAGTACCCAGAGGGTGGAGGTGAAGACCAGTCTAAAGCCAAAGGCCTCTAGGGTCTGAAAAAGGTAGTTGTTGCTAACCCTATCATTGGCTTTCTACTAGTCCAAGAAGATAAGCCCAATGTTCAGTCCAAAGAGGTCCACAGCTGTCACCAGGTCACAAAGGAGGAAAAGATTGTCCTGGATGGTCCTGCCTGGCATGCAGTAGGTCTGTTTGGGACCAATGACAGAAACTATGACAATACGCAGTCAATTAGCTAAGGCTTTGGCCAGAATCTTGAAGTTGCCACACAGAAGGGATACTGGCCACTGGTTCTTAATGCAGCCAAGGTCCCCTGTCTTTAGTAGCAAGGTGAGAACAACCTGGAGACAGCTGACAGGCAGAATTTTATCAGCGAGGCTCTCATGAAACATGTGCAAAAGGCAGGGGCCAAGGAGGGGCCAGAAGGTCTTATAAAACTCAGCAGGCAATCTGTCAAGCCCTAGGGCTTTGCCCTCAGTGAGGCTCTCCACCACAATCATGAGGTCCACCAGGGACAGCTTTCACTCAAGTTCATCAGCCGCCATTGGGCACAGCTTAGGAAGGCCATTGTGTAAGCATTTATTGGACTCTGGGCAGAGAGGTTCAGCTGCAAAGAGGTCTTGATAGAAGGCTACTGATGCTGAGGAAACAGGCAGAGAGGGGGGACCCTGCTCACTAACCTCACCTTCTCTTGAAGTGGTGGGTAAGTCTTGAGGGGATAACAAGGTCTTTTTAGAAGACCCCTTTTTCTGGGACTTGCCTTTCCAGCAGGAGGAGCCAAATCTTCCCCTGAGGGGGGAGGAAAGTGGGGGACCAGGTCCACAACCACATAGCTAGCTGATTCCAATGAAATGGGGAGCAACTGGGAAGAATTCCCTTCCCCACCACCTTACAGGGCTTCCACAGCAGAGGCAGATGAACCACCATTGGATGCAGCCACAAGTGGCTCTGCTGCAGTCAGCTTCTTCTTTGGGCACTGGGTAGCCAGGTGGGACCTGCTGTCACACTGAAAGCATGAGGTATCCGCAATGGTGAGGTAGACCTTGTAATGCTTCCTGTCAAACAGGAAGGATATTGACTGGGGAAAACCCTGACACTCTCTGTTGAGAATCATAAACAGCTGCCTTTTAAAGGATAGGACATGTCAAAGCTCAGGGACCTTGCTGCCAAGCAGCAGTCTATAGACTGGCCCTGTAACCATGCCATAAGGGTGCAGACAGTTAGTGAAGTCAAACTCAAACTCAAACTCAAGTGAGAGGCAGGCCCACACCAGCAGGTGGAAGAGTTGCAGGGTGTCATCCATCCCGGTCCCGGTGAGCCAGTTTCACCAGCTCTTCAGGGTGGCCATCTTGGCCTGGCACAGCAGAAGGTTGGCCAGACTGACTGCAGCCCACTCAGCCACCCGGTATGGGAAGGAGTAGATGTAGGTGTCCTCCGAGAAGTGCCGGCCCAGTGCCCGGGCAGAAGAGGTAGGCTGCTGAGGCCACTGGGTCCAGGTGGTGCACAAAGGTGCCAGTGGCCAGGATGCCATGCACCAATCTCCACTGGAGGTCACCGGTCTTCTTGGCAGTGGGCGCCTTGTACAGCATGCACCATGCTGGGGTCACGGCCCACACCAGACACCAGCACCACACAGTGCTGGGGCGGCCAGCCAGCACCTGGGTATGCTGGGTGTGCACCATCCACATGTAGAGTCCCTTCTGGGGCAGTGTGCCAAAGGGGCAGCCTGTATTGCTGCTGGGGGGCACAGGGAGCCTAAGCAGTGTGTTGGGCTGGTCAGCCAGCTCACTGGCCACCTCTGGGATGACTGGCAGTGGTGGGAATGCATCACCTGTGGCATCCACAGTGGGGAGGGCCTGGTGAACCTGGAGGTAGCCTTCTAGGGTGATCACTGCTTCCGTCAGGCCCCAACAGCCCATAGAAGCCAGTCCACTGTGCAGATGGAGAGCAGTGCCAGCCAGGCAGCCAGGGCTTCAGCTGACAGTCAGTCTGACTGAGCAGGGTCCAGGAGGTGCCCCAGGTGGGTGGTGTGTGCCTTGATGAGAGCAGCCATGAGGCTGGTGGAGTTCAGGCTTAGCGCAACATGCTGCAGGGCCGGGTTGTGGACCAGGGGCTCCTGAAGCAGTTGTGGGAAATGCTGGCACCTGGCTTTGAGACAGAGATAGAAGGTAGCCTGCCAGGCCCATACCATGCTGCGGTAGAACAGGGGAAGGACCGCCCCGTTCAGGAAGGCGAGGTCCAGCATAAAGAGCTCCCGGTCAAAGCCAAGGCCCCCCACTCGCTGCAGGAACCGGCATGCCAGCTGCTGCCATGGGAGGTGGCTCTCAGCATACAGGAGCCTCTGGAGGGCTTGCAGGCGGTAGGCAGTCACCCTGCTGGCCAGATCGATTAGGCCCTGGCCCCCCTCACTGGTGGGCAGGTAGAGGGCAGTTTGCAGGAGCCAGTGGCGTCCATCCCAGAGGAAGTCCACTAGGAGCTGCTGCAGTCTCTCGAGTAGCTCCAGTGGAGGGTCCAGCACAGTGCAGTACTGCCACAGGGTCGCCACCGCCAAGTTGTTGGTGATGAGTACCCAGCCACGGTAGGAGAGGGCGGGCAAGTGCCAGCGCTGCAAGCGGGCCTCCACTCCTTCTGCCAGGTCCTCCCAGTTGCGGGCTGCAAATGTGGGCAGCCCCAGGGACACCCCCAGGGCTTTGAGGCCTTCTTGGTGCCAGTCAAGGCCCCCGGCAGGTCCGGACGTGGTTTGCCACGCCATGTCCTAAGCAGGACCATGTCACTCTTGCCCCAGTTGATGCGGGCTGATGTGATGAGCTCGTAGGTGTGTTGACAGTCCACCAAGGCCTGCACATCCTCCTGGCTGCCCAGGAAGACTATCTCATCATCTGTGTACACTGTCAGCCACATTGGGGGGCTGGCGGTCGGGCCTGGTGCCAATGGCAGGGCTAAGCCAGTCAGGCAACGTTGCAGAGCATGCAGCAGCAGTTCGATGGCCAGGGTGTACAGCATGCTAGACAGGGGGCAGCCCTGGCATATGCTGCAACACACCAGAAACAGGGAGCACAGCACACCATTCACCTTGGGCAGGCTGGAGGTGTTGTGGTACAGGACCCGGAGTGCCATGATGAAAAGAGGCCCGAAGCCAAAAGCCTTGAGGGTGCTGAGCAGGTGCCAGTGGTCAATGTGATCAAAGGCCTTCTCCTGGTCCAGGAAGACCGAGCCAACATCCAGGCCAAAAAGCTCCGCAGCCGTGAGCAGGTCACACAGCCGAAAAAGGTTGTCCTGGATGGTCCTGCCCAGGACACAGTAGCTCTGCTAGGGCCCAATGACAGAGGCCATGACGGTGCAGAGACAGTTCACCAGCGCCTTGGCCAGGATCTTATAGTCGGCGTACGGAAGGGAGACGGGCCACCAGTTCTTAAGGCAGCCGAGGACCCCCCAGTGGTCTTGGGCTACAAGGTGAGCACTGCCCAGTGGCAGCTGTTCGGCAGAGTCCCATTGGTGAGGCTCCCGTGGAAGACACGGAGGAGGCTGGGCCCAAGGAGGGGCCAGAAGGCTTTGTAAAATTCCATGGGCAGTCCGTCAGGGCCTGGGGCCCTGCCCGAGGCAAGCCCCCACACAGCAGCCTCGAGCTCTGCCAGGGAGAGTTCATGCTCCAGGGCCTCAACCTGCGAAGTGTCAAGGTGCAGCAGGTCCTTATGCAGTTGCTGAGCGGCCTCCGGACAAATGGGTTCAGCTGTAAACAAGTCCCAATAGAAGGCTATGGCATGCCCCCGCACTTCGCCTGGGTCCATGAGCAGCCATTCCTCTGGGGTCTTGAGATGGTCCAGTGTCTTTGCTGCAGCCCGCCACCTCTCCAGCCCGAAGAATAAGCTGGTCAGGGAGTCAGCCTCTGCCAGGTCTTGGCAGCGGGCCCATACTCGTGCACTGCAGGCTGCACCCTCTGCCAGCTCTCGCAGGCTTTTCTTGCAGGACTGGAGGCTCTCAAGAAATGCCGCGTCATTGCCTGCATGGAGCAGGGCTGCCTCAAGCTCTGCCATGTCCTCCTCCAGCTCCAGTAGGCAGGGTACAGGTGGGAGAGAAGATGACATTGCTGGGCAAAAACCACAGAGACAGGGGAAGGCCTATCCTTGCCCTATTCTATTCCACAGACCTGCCTGGCCCCAACCTCCCTCACCCAGGTCACCAGCTTCTCAAGCCAGAAAGCATGTTGACGCATGCCCAGGTCCCAGCGCATGAGCCTCGTCGCATCACTGGCAGCACGAACAAACTGCACGGGGTCCAGGCCCACTGCTGGAATTCTCTGTCACATTTCTCTGGCCCTTGGTCTGCTCTAAGAGGTTGAGGAGGCCTCCATAGCTGGGGGCCACCCAGGGGGGGGGGGTTCTCCAGCAGGAGCTGGATGTTGCTGACTGAGAACTGGTGGGGCTGTACTCTAGGAGGGGACCTCCCAATGAGACTGGTGAAAGTGCCCTCAATGGCCAGGCTCCCTAGCAGGCCCTCCTCAGTATTTGGGTGGAAGACCATCTCTGGGAAATCGATCCCCATATGCTTTGGGGGGCAAATGTCATCTTGCTCCCGGGGCCACTTGCAACGCTCAGAGGGCAGGCACTTCATCTCCTCTTCATTGGCCTCGGTGGGCAGAGGAGAGGGTGAGGGGGTGGCAGGACCCTCTGATGTCTCCTGTACCTGATGCTGGGGAGGCAGGCACTCTGTTCCTGTCTTGCCGCTCACAAGCCCCACGAGCTGGGATGGGGGCAAAGGGTTGCCAGACGTTGCTGGGACACCCTCAGTCATGGCCTGAGGTGGTGGGATTTCCCAGGGGGCAGTCAGGATGGGGTCAGGGTCCCTAGCTACATTTTCCCCGGTGCTGTCAAAGGCAGGCCCCAAAGGGGCAGGCACTCCTTTAGAAGCTCTTTTTTGCCTCTTGCTCTTCACTTTCTTGGGAGCAGTTGGCACCTCCCCCGAAGGGGGTGGGCCAGGCTGCTTGGGGTTCGCCACCTCCAGGTCCACCACCTCGACTGAGGCAGTGGTGGACAGAGGTGGAGGGGAGGTCTCAGTTGCTCCGCCTGATGGGGCCACAGCACCTAAGATGCTAGGCACCCCTGGTGGAAGTGGGACAGGGAGGGAATCCCAGCCCCTCCACCAGGTGAAACCCCCACACTGGGGGGGCAGCTCCATGAGGCAGGGGGAGGGTGGAGGGAGGCTGAGAGGGGGCCACGGTCACCCCATCCGGTGGGGCGCTAGCCCTCAGGACACCAGCTATCCCAGAGGGGACTGGGGCAGGAAGGGGTCTGGAAGACTCCCCAGCCCCTCCACTGAGTGAGGCATCAGCCATCACAGGGGCAGAAGAAATCTGGGAGGACATCCCAGGCCCCCCCGGGTGGCACACCAATATCAGAGTGGTCAATCTCCCTGGATGGAGCAGGGGTGGAGGGGGTTTGGAGGATCCCCCAACCCCACCCTTTGATGAGGTTCCCACACCAGAGGAGGACACGCCATCCCCTTGTGTGGGTGCAGCAGCCGGTGCCCCAGCTGACTGCCCCAGTGGGCACTGGGCAGCCAGGTGGGAGCTGCCGCCACAGCAGCAACATGAATTCCCGCCCTGGGTGAAGTACACCACAGAGGGTTTCCCATCCACCACAAAGGTCCTGAAGAGAGGCAGGGTCTTGGTGCCACCCATGAGGAGCATGAACACCTACCTCCATAAGGACAGGATGTGCCTGACCCTGGGGTCCCTGCTCCCCATGGTCAGCCTGCGTGAGGGGCTGGTGAGGACACCATAGGACTCCAGCAGGTGTCTAGCAGGTGTGGGGGGGGGGGAGGGGATGTTGGAGGCCACCACCCACACTGCCAGGGTGTCCAGGGGCGTAACCAAGTAGTGGACACCTGAGATTTCCAGCCCTGCCGCACACACCTCCCTCTCCAGGCTGGGAGAGCTCAATTTTAGATACTCAGGGCTAACGATTTCCACACGTGATATCAAATTTCATTGTCTATTTGATTTACATCTATTACATTCCTAGTATCACTTTACATATATTAATTGCATAAATCAATAAAATTGATTAAAATTGTGTTCTGTGAATGAATTCCTTTGAATCTTTGTTCGGGTAGGAAAATTTATACAGAGAAGGAAAGAATGGCTTTGCTTCAGTTTTTGTAGAAGGGTCAAAATGGTAATTTCAGAGCATTGTGTGGCAAAGTGTGGCTCCCTGACAAGCCACAGTGCTAGATTCCCCATGTGCCTTTGAGCATGCCACCCACCTGTCTCTCCTGCTATGCCTTGTTGTTAATTAAGTTGTTAATTATGGTGGGAGGCTCCCCATTCTTGTCCCAATACCAGGGGGCGCTATCTGTGGCTCTGTTCCTCTCCTACACTGCAGCCCAAGCCTCACAGATAGCATCCAGATGGCAATGCTCCTGGCTTACAGCCAGACCAAGCTTAGGCCTCGTTGTCAGGCCTCAGTTGCATACACATTCATACTGCCCTCCTTTCACTAGGGCCTAACACACTCCACCCTCTCTCACAGGGTATCTTTCATGCCTCAACAACTTGTACTACCTTGCTCCCTCTTGGAGTGGGCCCCTTAAGCCATAGGCTTTAGCTAGCTCATAATTTGGGTGGCAGATGTACTGTCTTTTGGGGCTTTTCCGCAACCCTCACTGGGGTAGTGGCCAGCTAATTACCAAACTGGGTCTAAGCTTGCCCTGGTCTCTTCTCGGGGCAACTCTGTACACTCAGACAATACTGGGCTCGCAGCCCTCTGGTTTTCCCCCTCACTGGGGCTCCTCATCTCTGCCCCCTTTCTAGAGCCACCTCTCACCAGGGCATTCTTAACCCACACCACGACTGGTGCTCCAGAATCTCACGGGGACTCTCACTCTGCCCCTGGAGCAGCAGGTCTTTGTGCTCAACTATAGGTCTTACTTTCAACCCACACTTAGCCTCACAATGGTGGAGGACTTACCGGGGTCAGGACTCACCCCTGTCTCTCAGATTGAGCCCCCTTACTTGGCCTCTGGCTCAAACTGCAGTCTAAGGCATCCAAAGACATCCCTTGGCCTCCCCCTCACTGGGGATCCTCATCTCCGCCCCCTCAGTGGGACTACGGAGCTTCCCTCCCTGGTGGACTCTGGTGGCCATAGCCATGCCTGGCCCCAACTACCTTTCCCCAGAGTCTTACACCCCACAGGGCTCAGGTGGCCACAGCCATGCCTGGCCCCAACTACATCCGATATTACATAACCCACCTGAAGGTGAGGGCTGGGGTTAAGGCTCCCCTACCCACCTTTCACCAGGGTGGTAACTGGCCTGGCATTTCCTGGAGGCTCCCACACCGCTGGGAGCCCCACTAGGCCACCCACTCCCAGCAGGGTGAAATTTTAGGTCATGCCCAGGACCAGGAGCCTCCTAACCATCCCCTACAGCTCCCACCCTTACCTCCAGGATGTTGCATAGAGCCTTATAGCCAGGCAATGTTACTGCCTAGCCTGCTAGCATGAAACTGCTCTGTTTGTATAGGCAGCCAGAGATCTAAAATGGCCACAATCAAGCATCTGCTGGCTGCCCAGCTCATCTCATAAAGTTGCAGGCACTAACAGTACTCTGCCACACATCTCCCCACTTCAAGTGGCAGGCACCAACTGTGCCCTGCCACACAACGCCTTAAACAAGTTTGCTAAAAAATCTTAAATTGGCATGTATCTACACTATAGTGAGAGAAGTATTGGAAGAAATGACTGCCCTGTAGCATAAAAATACTTGAACTAGCATTAAACTAGCCAGCTCAGGCACACTTACCTAGCTATAGTAACACAGAGCTCTGAGAGGGCTACTGTTACTCAGGTCCTGTTACTCAACAGAGTAAGTTATCCTCTGCAGAACTACATGCTGCAATAGCTAGACTAGTTGTTCCTGAGCTTGCTCATTTAAATGTTGTGGTGTACTGCAGAGATAAATATAACTATATTTGGGTGCATACACTTAATGCTAATATTTTCATGTTACTACCTTAAGCACATAAATTCCAAATGTGTATGCACTAGTTTGCTATTGTCAAACTGTTGTGAAAGGTTCACTTTTGTGAAAACTGCTTTATGCCTTCACGGTTATAATGTCATTAAGGCCTTTTGGGATAGCCATAGATATAGCAAATTAACCTAGTGAGTGTTACAGCTTATTGTGTTGGTATTAGAATTTCATTCGCTAATGAACATGTAAAAAATCATAAGTATTTGACTTTCTAGTCACACTGTTGCCACAGTCTCATGTTATATATACTCAACAGGTGCATCATTGCATCTCTTGAAAACAATCCTTTCATTAAAATATATAATTAAGTTTTATTTTATTAGCTTCAAATTAATATTGCTTATTTTGAACAGTCCTCTCTTCTGAAAATTTTAACCTGGATTTATTGTGTCTTAATTCATTTGATTTAATGTTTTCCTATTACTGTAATATTAAGAACATGGCTAAAAATCAAAGCTTCAATATGCTACAAACTGTACAAAGAGCAAATCACCTAAGACTCTGTTACTTAGAGCAGTCTTTTTAGCCAAACTGACTAACCTCAGCATGTTCTCATTTTTCTAGGATATATTTTAAGCTCAGGTATTGTCAATCATTTGACAGAAACTAAAGAATTGTCATCTCTGTTGTACTGGTGTGTACTATCCCATCAGTACGCTAAAATATGGCTTGCTTAATTGGTGATAATTTACTAATTGAAGCTTCAGTACCACTGACATACACCACTATGTTTCTCCAGTAAGCATACATTCATGATTACAGAAAAAAGCTTGCAACCAGGAAAACAGAAAAACTTTTTCCTGATTAGATCTGGAGCTGGTTGAATTTTCTTTTCTCATAGTTTATTTGCTAAGAAGGGTAGTTTTAGGACAACTGAAATGGATGAAAATTCAGCAAATCCCAGTTAAAATACGAAAGTAAGCTGGGAAAAGCCCCAGTATTTCATTCTGACATTTTCCAAACGTTAAAATCTTGATATTGTGGTTTCTAAACTGCCAACAATTAATTCTAAAGGTTTTTAAATCAGCAGAATGTTTTTGTTTCAGGTTGAACAAAATACTTCAACGGTTTTGTTTCACCAAGAAAGTAACAGAAAAAAAAAAAAGCCTCCTGTTTGCACTGAAATAAATGGAAGTACTACAATTTACTTATATTTTGTTTCTGAGTCTATATAAAGTGCTTCAAGTGGTGCTTAAAATTGTCAGTGGTTAACAAACCTTATTATTTTAGATGTTTAATTATAAATAATGGACAGATTTTTTTTTTTTTTGCAGAAGTTTGATACGTGAAATTCATTGCTAGGTGTCCTCATTCTGTCTGAGATCCATAAATGGAATAGCTATGTCTCAAAACACAATGATCCACAGTCTGCAGGCAGGAGTTCTAGGTCATTACAGCATTCCTATTGATACTAGTGCTTTAACATTGCTGTATTAAGAATCATACATAAGAGATTAAATCTCCAAAAGACTAATTTAACATCCTAAATAGCTTCCAAATTCTTGCATACCATCAAGATTCCCATCCATTAAACTCTCAGGCCATGAAAAGACAGAAAGAGAAAGACGGGGCGGGGGGACAGGGAGCTGGGGGGAGGAGGAGACATGGGTAAAAAACACAAAGCAGTTTTTTAAAAGTCCCCAACCTAAATTTTGATAGACCAGTGAATGAAGATGAAGTGTGTTCTAGATTGAAGAACTGCTCACTAAGAAAACTCTGCTATATGCAGGACAGATGGATATTAATTTGAGCAATATGTAAAATCACAAATGTTGTGATGAGGCGAGAAGAAACATATGATCAATTACTCCATCCATTCATCTCTTCCACCATTTCTAAGTCTGACGTTTTTCCTTGGCCTGTACCATGGACAAACAAATGCATGAACCCTGTCATGAGAAAACTTACAAGAAAAATTAAGAAGGAACACACGCAAAAAAAGGATAAAGGGGTCAACACAGTAAATTGTTTATTGTAAGGTTGATATCTATGGCTCAAAATACCATAATGTAGCCAAAACTGCCTTGCAATATGCATCATGGCAAAAGGACATCTTTAGGAGATACTTTAATGTGCACCAGTATACATGTAGGAAGTAGAACAATAATTTACAGACACACTTGTGCAGGAAGGACAAATGCATAGTCAGTGAAATTATCATAGAAAAGAGTAGATTTCAGTCAGGAAGAAGGAAGATTCCAAAAGCAACAAGAGCTGGATGAGAGAGAAGCTGATGGATATCAGAAACATTTTTTTTAAAAGTCACAGGATCTGGATATATGTTGAGTGGCAAGGAGAAAGAAAGAGGAACTCATCAAGAAGAGCACCTAATACTGGGCCTTGATGAGAAGAAGGAGAATTTTATTGATAAAATGAGAGTTGGGATGTCAAATCATGAGCAGTTTTGTCATGAGTTTGACAAATTATGACTCATTATCATGAGTTTACAATAGGACAACCAAAAGAAGGTAACCAAGAAAGAAACTGAATAGGAGATTGAATGTGATATAAATTGAGAATAGGCATGGAGATATGTAAGTCATTAGAAATGAAAACTCAGTTGAAAAGAGATGAGACCCACCACAGAGTGGTTGAAAAAGAAAAATATAAAAAAGAGAGACAAGGTAGAGAAGGTGGACCTGTGAGATACGAGAAGAAAAGAAGGAACTTCTGCCAAAAATCAATGTTGCATAAACAGAGAAGTAAGGAGAGAATAGATTACAAAATTTTAGGTTGGCAATGAAGAAAGGCTCTGCAGCTGACTGAATATTTTCAGTGTAACACAAAAAGGTAATATCCTCACATGTTCTTTTTCACTAACCTTTTCACATTTAGATTTATAGTCTAAAAGCTATTAGATTAATATAGATGAAATTAAATGTATTAGTTACATAAATTTATAATTTAATTATTGCTATTCATATAGCATTGGGATGTACACACAATCTTTCATATTAAGATTCTCTTGAATAGGCAATAGGCAAGTGATATCTTCAGAAAGGTCAAGGAATAATGGTGATGAACCATTGTATATGCCCTACAATTATTAAACCGACACTACATGAAAATATTGATTTGTATACCAAGTTCAATTTCCTCTGAGGGCTATAATACTGCCAGAAAATGCTTCCTTCCCTTAAGTCCACAACAGAGATGTGCTTTGACACTTCCAAGATAAAATAATATGTCTATGTGATATCTGAATTGTTCATTAAATTCATCTTTCATGGCTGAGTTACCTGTGGCATCACTAACATGTTTCTGTGTGTTCACACTACTGCTAGCATAGAGCTCTGACACTAACTCAGACCTCATCCTTTATTATTTGAATAACACCAGCATGGAAGATTAGCCGTGTCCTCCCAAACAAAACTGTCATCTCTCACATTGGACCAGATAGTTTCCTTGAACTCACCCACCATGACTTAGATGGAAAAGAAAGGAACCAAAGATGAACACAGTCCTATGAGACAAGGTTGAGATTAGTTCTGTGCCTTAGAAGGTTGGCTCCACTTCACAGGGCTCCACTATCCCCATCCCCTGCCCTCACCACACCAGATGTTATGGATTTACTTGCATCAGTTTTCCTCTGTGGGAGTCTCATCCCCTGGATTGTCTTGACCAGGTTCTAGGTGCCTTGCTCCTTGTTCCCAGTTGCTTGCCCCATTCTTCCCCACATGGGTCCCAAGCCGACGGTTACAGTTTGTCCCAGACCTTATCCTTTAGGGCTGGATCATATGGGGACAACATCTCAAACTCATGCAAACACGTGTTTCCTCTTTTTCTTTCTTCCATGTCCCTGGAATGGCTGCCTGCACCCACAGGAATCAGACTCAGCAGCTGAGATGCTGCAGCCACCTCGTCTCCCTGTCTCCTCAGGTAAGTAAGTCTTCAGGACTCTCTCCTGAGTCGCCTTGGTCAGTCCCTCGCCATTGCTGTCTCCCCATGCTGCTTTGGGGTCCTTCCCATTTACTCTTCTCTCCTGGCCCATCGCTGACTGCCTGATCGGTGTCCTTTTAATTCCCCACATCGATCAGCTGCATTTGTCCCAGCACCATCCCATTCACTGCCCTCCTGGCTTTCACAGCTGATCGGTTTAATTGGCATCTATGTCTTCTGTGAGGTTCCTTCCCTGCCCAAGTTTGCTGTGCTGCCTCTCCCCACCTGGGCTTGCTCTGGTGAGTTTCTCCTTTCTCTTTGTTCCTTTGGGGTTTTGTATCAGGGCAGTTCTTACCTGTCACAACCAGCAAGAAGCTATGGACTTTGGCTTCATAAGAGCTCCAGAATTCTCAGTGTTAGTCTGTTATATCATTTGCCAACTACTGTATGGAAGGCCAGGAGGTTGCAGTCCTTTCTGTCATTGCCAGACTAGAATACCTTAGGACACTTTACTCAGCCCTACTTTTTCTATTTAGCTAGTGCAGAAGATAGCGGCATGATTCCCACTGGGGGCAAGTTGCTGACTGTTGCTGCCTTCTTTCAAGTGTTGAATGAGAGGATAGCAACAATTTTTAAAAGCCTAAATAAGCTGAGACTGTTGTTTGATTCAGTAGAACTCTTTACAATTGCTGCAGTGAAATTATGTTGGCTCCCATATCTTATGATATAATGCTCCTATGGAAGCATTTGGACTTAGATAGGAAGTCCTAGGGATTTATGACACAGATCCAAAAATGACAGTTAGATGCCTAAAATGGGACTTCAGTAGAATGCAGATAATCAAATAAAGATTTTACTCCTGTAAATCTTTGCTGCACTGCCATCTTTTTCCTCCTTCCCAAGTTCCTACCATTCTACCACTGCTCATATTCCAACTTGTCTCAAGGCTTCTCAGAGAAAAGCAGCTCCTAGCTCATGTATACAACCTCTAGAAACTAGGCATTCTTCCGCCTAAGTGTACTGAGTGGCTCTTCCCAGTAAGTGATCTTGGAACATGCATAATACATGTTAATTGGATCAGCTTCTTCACAAATGCAGAAAGTGGCTTCTGTTTTCCTTTAAACTCTGGCTGGCAGTGGAGTTAGACTTTTAGGCTCAATTAGGGTGCTCACTCAGGATGTTCAGTTTCTTCCATTGCCTGAGGGGATTCAAGCTCCCAGCTTTCACTTCCAAAGCTCCATCAAGTGGTAGGTTGTTCTGGGGGTTAGGGAAGTGGGAGCTTTGAGTTTGCAGGAAGTGCCTCCTTTTGAGACTGTGCTACTGCAAATAAAAGAGTTAAAGATATCTCTGCCCTATTTTTGAAAAAAAGGGCTTAATTGTCTCTTCTCAGGAGAAGGCTTAGGGCAGAGTATCCTGATTGAGATAAACTCTGGAGACAGGAGGTTATGACTAGGGATCCTGTTTTTGGCTGATAAAAAATAAATCCCTAATTTTGGGATTATAAAAGTAACGCAAAATGCACATTATTTCATGATAAAAATGAAACACCACTATATATATATCTACTAAGCCCCATATGTATCCAGAGGAACTAAAACAGGACTCTTAGGACACCAAAGTTTTGTAGCTTAATTTTCAAGGTGGCAAAGTGGACATATACATTTAAAAACCTACTGTAGCACTGTCAAGGCTATGGTAGATACTCTTCTTCAGATTAGGAGCAGTATGAACAGAATTAGAGTACACTCTCTCCTATCACAGTAAAGAATGACCTGAAGTGAGCTTTGATCATAAATGTTGCCTTGTTATGAGCTAAGGTGTAAAACATTCATCCAATGATATGCCATGCAGAATGTGGACCTAACATAGTCCTGAGAATTTGGTGCATGAATAGACAACCAGATTATGCGTATAGTCAGTCCCTTCCTCTCCTCAGCTATGTCCTTGTAGGCCCAAGAGGGCCCTCAGAGCATGGTTCTTCATGCTTAGCTTAAGCTGTGTGCTTAGCTTGAGTTGTGGTCAAGACTTACACTCAGCAATAAAAGGAAGTGTGGAAAAATACTGTTAACTAACTAAAAACAAACCAAAAAGTTGGCTAACTAAATTCCAATAAGTTGGCTATCTATTAAGTAAATATAGCAGGGGTCAGCAACCCCCGACACACATGCCGAGCATGGCACAAAAGGTCATTTTGCTCTGCAGACCACCACCAGCCGAGGCTGTAAGCAGCTGCTGACAGCCATGCAGCCCAGGATGCTCCCAGCAGGCAGCTGGGAGGCTGCAAGCACTACTGCAAGCAGACTGGGCTCCGTGGACTGGCTACATGTCGGCACTCTGGCACCTTCCAAGGTAGACATGTTTTTTTCAGCACTCCAGCCAAAAAATGTTGCCTACCCCTGAAATGTAGCATGGTCAAAAAGGAACAGGTTTAAGCAAGTTCTACACCTACCTAAGAATGGAAAATTACAGTTAAAAACAGAACAATTCCATATTTGGCAAACAGAAGCAGGCTTATTAATTATTCATTCAGAGCTAATTATATGAAAAAATGAGGTAGCTATAAGATATATATGGAAGAAGAAAAGTGGCACCCTTTGGAACCTACTCCCAAGATCCAACTCCCCACCTGGTAAAAGACCTATAGTAGAGGAGTTTGTCCTCATTAACTGTTACATGGACATAACAGTCGTAACATCTGGAAACTGATGGGGGGAAGTAGAATTGTGTGTGTGCACATGTGCATGTGGGTGTGTACATGTGTCATTTTCAGGAAATTCTGAAACATAAGTCTATTTCTAATAGATGCTTTGGATACTTACTAGCTCATCTTAGAAGGTTGAAGAGCAGGGTCAGTAGTTCCAAGAAGACTGCCTGTGGTTTGAGGAGCCAGGTCTTGGGACAGAGATAGATTGAGTGGGGGTGCAGTGGTGCAGTTGCACCCCAACCCCCCTTTGATTCCTGCTATACCCAAATTTAAAAAACAGCTGCCCTGGAACAGCAACATTTCTATTCAAGCAGTGCTGAGGGAGTCAGTTACTTTCATTGCTCATTACCATGGAACACTAGTGGTGTTTCAATTTGATCACAGAAAAATATGGATTTTTGGTTACTTTTTTTAACCTGAAAATTGGTTGTTTTTTTTATTAACTGAGAAAAACAGGATACCTGCTCATTACAGTGAACTTGATATCTGCCAGTGTCTCCAAAGTTGGATATTTTGAGTTTTGACCAGCTTTGCTGAGAAGCATGATTGAATCTGTCCATATCAATGTCATTTGGACTCCCTAAGGTCATGTTATGAAAATTATAATAATTTACTGCTCACACAAATTTGATTATTAATCAACAGAGAATCTTATTGCAAAATACAGTACAATACTTTCTCAACCACAAGCAAAAAGATGAAAATTATATACAAATAAAAAACTAATGGAAGCAGATTTCTTTAATTTGTATAGCCTCAGAAAGAAACTAGTCATAAGAACCTCACTTTAATAAAAATTAGGCCCAATAGAAAAATTTTGGGAAAATTTGAATTGAAAGACAACATACAAACATAATAAGCCTTTTAGGAACTTTCAAGTCACCTGTTGATGGTTGACATTTGCACAGCATCATCTGAAAAACTGCTATTCAGAATAGTCAAATTAGCAGTATCACACTAAGCAGACTTCAAAACAAACAACTCTATTTGTAGTCTTTTGCTAAGAGGTACAGTAATAGGTTTAGTCCTGATACATGGCACAGTGTGGCATAGTTATTTCTCAGGAAGAAAAAAAAGATGATCTGAAAAGATACCAGAGGGAATGAATCTCAGCTTGGCTGCCTTCAATTCAGAATGTAGCTGTGAAAGCCAGATCTAAAAGAATTAAGAAATGATTAATTCCCAGTTAGAACAGAATGGGTTTGTCACAGAGAGCAGATTCCACAATGAAAAATGGATCATCTTCAGGAGCCCACTGAATGCTAAAAGTGAAACTGGACAGAAAGACTAAAAAAAAATTGGCTAGGAATAAAAGTGATTTCAGTTAGTGATACAATATTGCAACCTATGAGTAAATGTGCGCTCTCTTGGGCTTGATTCATAAGGAATGAGTTTTATAGGCCACAACTTCTGAGGCTTAGCTCTTTAGCACATGCTGTATGAGGTTGTGGGTGATATTATTCGGATGACAACTTTATTTATTTATTTATGTATTTATTTGCTTCTAAAATACTTCAAGTCCTGTGTGTCCGCCAAGATGGAAGCTATATATTGTATGTATAGCTAAGGGCCTCAGACACTTGAAACAAGTTTCATTTCCAAGAAGTAGTAGCCTACTGCATCTTAGACACATGGTATAAATCCTGTTTCGGGCCTACTCCCCAAAAGATAATATGCTACAATCCCCAGTTACACAATCTATTGTCATTATTTTTATTTCTAATTTTAGTAGCACATGCTGTTAACTCTGGAAGTTTCCTCACAAAATCTTTATGTCATCACAAGACACCCAAGACTTCAGAAGGACACAATATACATTTTTAAGCTGGTATAAATTCATTTTTTTTTAAATAGTTCTTTCTGTTGTAAGATAAGCTCAGAGGTAATATTTGTTAATGGTAATCATCCCCTGAGGTGCAATGGAGAGATATACAGGGTGCAGAGGAAGTGCTTTTATATATTTAATCATATTCAAAAATACATTCTGTCCCTATTAAATGTTTCCCAAAGTTAAGTTTTGATATAAATAAGAGAATGAATAAGCTAAACTGAGCATCTGAACTGAGACATGCTATGATGTATTTATCTTTCTGCTTTTCTTTTATATATGCCTCCCTGTATTCCTTTCTACTTTTCTATAAAATGCACCAATTAATGATGCATTAGTATATCTGTTTAAATAAGTTAAATAACGTTTGTATTAAAATGAACTTAGTAAAGGTGAAAACTAATTATTTTCAATAAGATATTGAATACTAACACGGTAGAAAATTTGTGTATATTTTTACTAAAATATAGAATGAAATTTTAAAAATATATTTTCTTTGATTTTTTAACACATGCTTAGGGGTGATTGAGTAAATAATATAAATCTTTTTCATCCCCCTGCCCCTCCCCCCATCAGAAAAGGAGGGAGGGAACAGAGGGAGCGAAGAACAAAACTAATTTCATTGAAACACTGAAATGTATAATCCTCAAAGTAGTCAGGGTAGAAGGTGTACTTGGTAGCCGTGTTGTTCTGAGACAAAAAGATATACCAAAAACTAGAACTCTTGGTTCCAAAATTATACCTTTTATTAGACCAACTGGAAAATGGCAAGAAAATTGTCCTTTTCTGCAAGCTTTCGGGATCAGAGTCCCTTCGTCAGGCTCTGAGAAAAGTGTAGATGGTACAAGATGGTAAAAAGTCCCCATAGGTAGGAAATAAACTTCATTTTTGCACAGAGGGAGCTTGAGATGGAAGTCTGTCCCCCTGGGTTCATAAGAGTGTCTTTGTGAGCTGTGTTGAGTAGCTCTTTCCCCAGAGCCTGACGAAGGGACTCTGATCTGGTACTTTGTGCCACTGCTACTTGTCCCTGGGGAATGCCTGTGCCATGCATGTTCTGGTGTGTGGCACATTGCCCTGCATGGGGTATGGGAGTCTGGAGCCAGCAACTGTGCTGGCCCCAGTAATGTTACCTGGGGTCCTGCGGGGCCTCTAGGAGCTGTAGCCATGGTGCTTCTGCAGCATCAGGCCTGGCTGGCAGCCAGAGTGTGGCTGTGGCTGGTCAGGTTCCAGTTTTGGACGGCACACACTACTGCCACGTGCACCACCCTCCTTTTTTTAGGTGTGAGTTTTTTTGACCCCAGGTTCTCCGAGGGTCAACCCCCTCCCCCCCCACAACCCCGCACTGCAAAGTAGCAGCATAGGGAATGCCTGCCTGTGCAGCATGTGCAGTAAGTGGCATCACAGACAGGACTCTGGTGCTACATATCACATGTCCACAGTCATCTAGAAGTGCCCAGGCCTTCAAGAGGGGCATACTTGAATTAGATCGGCTCCAAGAGCTGCTATAATTAGTGTCAAGATTGTCTTGTATATCAGCATCCCCATGTTTCAATATGGTGGTGGGAGAGCTTTTTCTAAAGCTTGTTGAACAAGCTTTAGATAAAGTGCCCCTGCTGCCATTTTGAAGCATGGGGTTACTGATACACAAGACATGGAGGCTGGTTGGAGTGCAGTAATTACCATGCTCCAGCAGACTCGATGAATTGAGTCTGCTCTGATGTGCTGTAATTACAGTGCATTGGAGCAGCCTCCGGGCTCATGTACAGGTACCTCATGTTCTCCAGATAGACATCTCAAAGGAGCATTTAAGGGGTTTTAGCTACTATAAGAAGTGAGCAAGCAGAAAACACGTATATAGTGCTATAAATCATCCCAAACCATCAAAGATGACCCCTATATTAAACAGGGATATCTTGGATGCACTTTATAGCGATGCACCTGAAGCTACATTTGTTCTTCACACCAACATGTAAAAGGTAGTAGGTCAGTCCACCAATATTCCCACTACCTCCCCATAGTAACACCTCTGTGACTTGATGCCAACTTTATTGTCTGAGGGCAAAGAGGGGAAGAAGGGTGCGACTGCCCCCATCTGTGGCCTGTGCTTTTAATAGCATGACCTGAAGGCATGCCACTGCCACCATTTTCCGGACCTCTATCAGCATTTCCTTTTGCTATAGGAGGAAATAGACTGAAGGGCTCCCCTCATCATTATACAACACTCTTGGAACTTTTCTGATATCCTGTTTTACTTTTGTTTCCAGTTTATTTTATACTTTTTTCAGGGCTTCACTGTTGGATTCTGGCACACGTTTCTTGGTCTCCCTCTTGGCTGTCTTATATTTATCGTAATCTATACTTTCGCATTCCACCACTAGTTTTGTCTCAGAATGTGTGGCTTTTGTCAAACACACCCACACCTCTTTGGCACATTTGTTAATAAATCTGGCCACATCATTCATTGATAGCTTTGTTTTGCTCTACGTATCTTAACCTTTCCTGGTGTCACAGGATCAAAGCCCCTTTGGGGTGGAAGAAGCTCTTCCTTGGGACTCTCCAAGAAGAAGCCTTATTTGGTCTCGCTCTCCTGAAAGGACACCTTGAAGCATGGCTGCACCAGATTCATGTCTTTGGTTTTGAGAGCCCATTATTCTCAGTCTCCAGCTTTCCATAACATGCCCACCTCAGATCCTTCTTTCTGGTCAGCTTCTGGAAAGAGGGGGGTGGGCAGGAGGGAGGTTCTTCTTTCTAGAAGGAGGGGTATCAGAGCACCAACTTCCCCAAACAGCCCAGCAGACTCTGCTTCAAAACTAGTTATCTTTATTGTGCTGTTCCAGTTCCCTCTATCCTCCCTGGTATTTTCTCTCTGCCCTACCCTTTCTCTACTTTGAGCTCTCTGAAAGTCACCCTATTTCTCCTCAAGCCCAGATTGTTATTCATCATCAGGAGTGAAAAGGGCATAACTGTGTCTTTTTCTTACAAAACTACTTGCAGTGAAGCCTGCTCACTCTGAGCGCCCCTTCTCCTGACTTTCATCAGCGTGTCCCCAACAACAACTGCAGGCTACAACTCAGCTCATTTAACTTCTTCCATTGCACCAGGACTCTCATTTGAACTCTGGGCTGTTCTCTTTCAGCTTCTTCCATTTTATTTTTGGAATAGCGTGCTTTGATATGCAACTAATCTGTGCCCGTGCAGACACCTCCATAAATAGCAGACTGTGCTGTGAGGTACAGAATAATCCAGGAATAACTCTAGAGTTCTTTACATTTTTTCATCAACTATTTCCTGGTCTCTCGCAATCTGACTCTTTATGTCTCTACTTTTATAGGTGATAAGTGACTTCTTAACAAGGCAAGGTTCTTTGGGTAGATGTGATATCTTTTATTAGACCAACTTGGTAGTTGGAAAAAAAGTTCTTTGCAATCTTTCCAGCACAATCATCCTGCTTCAGGCATAGGGAGTCTTTGCTGTTCTGAGACTCCAAGAAATGAAAGAAACAAAAAGGGTATTCCTAAAGGTATTTCTTCTTAACAAAAAAGATATTCCTAAAGGGATAAATCATATACTTCTGCTGACATATGGTGATCTCACCTTCATCATTCTTAATACCAAGCCCATGTCCTCACTGGTAGCTGCACTGTACTCAGAACCCTCCCCTACTATTTTATCTTCACTACAGAATCTCAGCCAGCTTCATGCTTTGCCCAATTATGAACTCTGTGTTCCACTATCTTAACCTTCTGGTTTTACATCTTTGGCTGCATTCACTCAGTCTGATGCGCATATCATGTTCATTTTAAAGAACTTGTTAGGGCTTTTACTGCATGTTAGAGTAGATGTATGCCTTTGTAGTATCCATAACTTCCTATGGATAGGTGGTTATGAATTTAGCCAGATTTTTACAGATGGTTATCTGGAAGCTACAAAATTTCCCAGTTTATATCAGCTTGAGATGAACTGCTGGTTCTGATTTTGCCATCACACTTGTTCACAATAAAAAGGGTCTCAGGGAGATGTTATGTGAAGGTTTGTACAAAGATTCATAATATTTGCACGATACGTTTTATAATAGTTGAACCATAAGTTTCAAGAGACCAGACCTGAAGCTTTTAAGGAACAACTAATTCTATGTCAGTTGAGAAGAAACATGGATTTGCTATATGTAACCAAAATTTTCTGGATAATACTTCTTAACCCTCATTTTTAAAGAGGCTTGGAGATGCTGAGTGTTTATAAAACAAAAGATTTTCAGTAAGAAAAACAGGTTAGTACTGCCCTTTGAGCAGATTTAAATGAGCAGCAGAAAGATTGGATGGAAGAATATATAGATTCCATCCTATCTATCTATCTATCTATCTATCTATCTATCTATCTATCATAGATAGGATGGAATCTATTGGATGGAATATATGTAGGATGGAATCTATATATTCTTCCATCCAATCTTTCTGCTGCTCATTTAAATCTGCTCGAAAGTTACTAACCTGTTTTTCTTATTGAAAATGTTTTCTTTTAAAAATGATGATATATATATATAGGATAGAATCTATATATTCTTCCACCCGATCTTTTTTCTGCTGCTTTTTGTTGCTAAATAAATTAATGCTTGTTTGTTTGTTTATTTATTATGTTCTTCCATCCAATCTTTTTGCATATAATCCGTATTGCAAAAAAAAAATTGCTAATACATTTATTCTTGTTGTTAGGTCATTACACATTTGCTTGTGTTTTACCTGAATTCTGCAAGCAAGCATTATGGATATAAGATAATTTAGGTCTCTTAAAATTCAGGTAAAACACAAGCAAATGTGCAATGACTTAAAAGTACAAGAATAAATGTATTAGCAACAAATTTTGCATTAATATGGATGTTTCCCCTCCTCAGCTACTATTCTTGCTTATCAACTGAAATCCCAAACTGGAGTTTTATCTCCCATGACACAATGGTCTCTTCTCTGACTAAGGGTATGTCTATAATACAGTATTAAATAGAAATATCCAAATTAACTCTAAATGACTTAGTATGGGTACTGGAAGCAGACTTGTTACATTAGTGTAGTATTTTGTGTGAGCTGCTAAAAACATGTCTAATTAGAAAACAGGACTAATTAGCTGGGGTTCTCTGTATTCAGGTAGAATGCTTCACTAAGGCAGCTATGCTGACTCCAGTGCTACTTCATTCAAATAGGTTGAGAATTTCCCCTGCTTATCCAAAGCCCCCTGCCTCCCCTGCCCCCCCTCCCCCCAGTGTTCCCTGGCAATCTGAGAGCAGTTACAGGGGAAGAGAAACCTGCTGCAACCTCTGTCTCTCACTAACACTAAGGTTCACCTCTCCACCTCAGAAATAGTGTAAAGCTTCATTCACTGCCATGATTTGCACCAAAGAATTCTTGACATTCAAGGTAAATTCTAAACCACTGCCTATCAATAATGCTTAATAATTTGTTTGGCAGTAGAGATACCATAGAACATCTTAAGATATCCATATTAGCATGAAACAATGCTAATTTGTTTTTTTTTTTAATTAAGATTGGTAAATAGCAATGGAATTAAGAAATCTGAGGACACATGCCTCACCAAGTCAGTGTGAAGTTCCCAAATGCATCTTAATACTGCTTTCTTAAGTTTAATCTGCTAATTAGAAAACAAGTATCAGTGTCTTCCTGAAACATCAATATGGTCTCAGTACCAAAGCAACAATATCAGCTGTGGTATTCTGCCTTGGCCCCATAGATTCCTTCTTGTTGCTTAGTAGCATTCATTCGGAAAACAGATATTCTATGATAGATTGCACAGATTTCTCAGGGATGCTCTGTATTGTTTAAACACTTACATGTGGGTGGGGAGGCATATAAATTATATCAATTTAAGGATTGAAAGAATTTATCACGTTGATTTAGGGCATCCACTCCTTCAGAAGCACCTCGAAGAGAGGAAGACAATAGAAGCACATGCACATACACATTGGCAGGGCCAGGATTTTAGAAAGTGGAGTTCAGCAGAAGCAATCTGTGATGCAGGGGTGGTTGCACCCAGGCTCCAGCCTCCCCACAAACACCAGGATGGATAGACCACACTGTATGAGCAGCAGCTGGGGACTTTAAGTCCCTCCTGTCTCTCTTCCCCTCTTTGCTCAGTGGCACATTCCCTTCCCTTCCTTCCTCCCCCAGTTAACCCCTGCCTGGCTACTGCTGCATGGGTAGAGGGAAGCTCTAGAGCTACTCCTGCCTCTGTCCAGCTGGGCTGGATATGGAGCCAGGCTCAGATAGAGACAGCAGAAGCAGAAGATGTCTTCCTTTCTCCTGAACCTGATCCTGAATCAGAAAGGGTGGAAGAACCTGCCTGCTGCTGCTACCATCCCTGGCAGAGCCCAGCTCCTTGTGCTCTGTTGAATCTAGCAGGAGCAGCTCTGGAGCTCCCCCTGTCCTCAGCACATCCAGAGACAGAAATTATACTTAAGCCAGTATAAGTGATCAGAAACCAGTTAAAAAATGTAACAGAACAGAAGTTTGGTGCACATAAATCACTTTCAAAATGGCTAAAACCCAGTTAAGATAATGGGGGGAGAGGGTTCTTACTTGCATCTGTGACTTTAAAAAAGATTTCAGCTCGTGCGTCTCCAGCATGGTCAAGTATAAGGTGGATATGCTGTCTGTGCCACTGCACTCCCCTCAATCCGCCCTGATCATATATGTGTATGTATGTACATGCATATGCACACGCACACATATTAACAGTTCCAATCTGAAAGGTATTTTCCAGACATTGCAGAAAGGGAGGTGCCTAGTCCGTGGAACTCACAATCCAGAGAGGCCCACATCAGGGGAACAATAAGCAGTCTATACACAGATTGATTCAATTCACACTCATACAGAACACTTGTCTCAGAAGCGGCAACAAGAAGGTATTGAAGTAGAACAAAAGAAGCAAGTCAGAGACATTGTTAGGCTAGTACTAAGTGTCAAATGTCAAGTAACTGAATTGCATGGATGGAATTAACTAATATAAATTCACCTCTTACTACTAATAATTTATTTCTGGTAGTGAGAACTATTCAGCTGTAGTTGGAGATGGAAACCCCACCACCTGTTTCAGTTTTTAAAGTAACACGTACAAAACACTAAAAAATATATGCAAAAAGCAACAGCCCTGCATTGGCAAGGGGAGGGCCTAGGTCATTAGCAGGGATCCTGGTTTTCTTTGATAAAAAAAATCCAAAAATTTAGGGATTTTTTTTTATCAGAGAAAACCAGTGTTCCTGGTCATTAGGTCATTTCTTCCTCCTCTGTTTTATGTAAACCTGTGGTAAAACAGTTAAATTGGAAAATAAACCTGTATGTGATAGGCTCAAACTATGACTGCATAGTGCCTCCAAGAAACAGCAGCAGTATTTTTAAGAAAACAATAATGGAAATATATTGAAGTACTTGGAAACAGTGTTGTATTGAGATGTGCTGAGTTAATTTTTCTATGCTTTTACTTCCATTTTTTACATATTTAAAGGAAAAGCACTATATTTAGGAAAGAACCTAAAGTATAATATCACTATTTTTTTCTAAAGTACACTTCATTCTGTACTTTAAAATATAAAACTTTATATTGTAGATGGTAATGGCTTTTCTTTAAAAATATATAATATGTTTGTCCTGTTATTTGAAGGTAAATTATGTCAAGAACTTTCTTTTTCTTTCAGTGAAATTAAAAAAAAATACCATATCACTTTAGACTAACATTCTGGGATTAGTTTTCCAACTAACTTTTAGGTGGGCACCTAATTTGGAATTTATACCCTTCATATCTATATTGATTTTTCATTATAAATGTAGACACTTAAGCACAAAAGTTTGAAACTGAAACCTCATTAAACTCATTTTTCAGTCTTTGCTTTCTCTTCCTTGAATCTTGTTAAAATGATAAAATACAGATATACACTTATGCGTCTTCACTGGTTTATGTTTCCATCCTACTTTATTCAGTAATAGTAAAACCTGGTGTTGCTTATTACAACTTCCTCCATTGTGATCCATTCTGTTCTTACAAACTAGCATCATTGAAATAGAGGCTGCAGATGAAGAGATTATCTACACACTATTGTTAGAAGAAGAAAAGTTAATGAGCAGGGATCCTGGTTTTCTCTGATTTACATCCCCATTTTCAGATTCAAAAAAGTAACCCCAAATCCACATTTTTCTACCACCATTATACTGGTGTTTCATTTTCATCATGGACAAATGTGGATATGTGGTATTTTTATTTAATCCAAAAATTGGGGATTTTTTGTAAATCAGAGAGAACCAGGATCCCTGTTAATGAGGTACATTAAAATGTAATTGTAGCATGGTCAAATACATTGTATAGGTCAGATTGTGCCATTAAGGCACTGAAAGAGTGGTTTAGAGATGATGTAATATATTGCCACCAGGGTTGTTGTGGAGAGAAGCACAAAGATCCTGAATCTTTCACTGAGTTAAAAAAAAAATCCCAAGTCAGTCATCAGCTTCAAATGAGCATTGTTTATATGCAAGGGCAAGAGGTATGATTTTTGTGCTGTTACCTAAACTACAACACACATACAGGGTAACCCCCATATGCTGGTCCTAGATGCTTTTTAAAGCTTATCATAGTTAAACAAGATTTCTGTAAGACTTTCAATGTTTAAGTAAAAAGCTGCCAAATCCAGGGTTGCAATGGGAATCTGCAAGTAATAGAGCTACTCATCATAAGCTTCTTTAATTAAACAAGATAAATCAAATCTAGCCACAGATTACTTGCCTTTATTAAAATTTTAAATGACTATATATAAGACTATTCTTCTTATATAAAATATTTCTTTTACTGTATTTGCCCTACCATCTTTTATTGTGTGGATATGTATGCACCCATCTCCGCTCCCATGGCATTTTTTAGTATTAGCCTAGCAATTCATTACAATGAATTAAAAGAACAGAATGTTAGTGTGTGTGAAACTAAATATGATACTACATCTCTAAAAATGGTATAAATCAGTGATTGTCAACAGGGGGTATGCATACCCCTGGGGTACTTTAAAAGGTTGTAGGGGGTACAGGGGAGGCTCCTGACACTGCTCACACCCTGGCAGAGGCCTAGAGGGTATGTGCCCCCTCAACCTGTGCACAGGGTGGAGGCAGCTGCTGCTGCATGCTGAGCTTTGCACGCCACTGCACCTGCCCTGGGAGGGGTGTGATGCCATGTGCCTGCTGCTGCCAGGCTGTCTCACATTCCCTGCCTGCCCAGTGGTGGGATGCACATGGTGTTGCACCACTCCCAGGGCAGCTGCAGTGGTGCACAAAGCCCAGCATGCAGCGGCAGCCACATCTGCCCCTCACAGAGATCAGGGAGTATGTACCCCCTAGGCCTCCACCAGGATGCATGCAGTGGTGGGAGCCCCTCTGCTCCCTGCATGACCTGCCTGAACTCTGATTGTCCCATTACCCGGCCCAGCTGCGGCCCCACTCACCCCAACCCCTGCCCCTGCCTGTGCCACAATTCCTCCCTCGCTGCCTCAATCTGTCCCCCCCAAAAAACCCTTCTCCCCACCCCCCCGACTTATCTACTTGGCCTATGCAAAGCAGCTAGTATTCACTTCAGATTCAGCCAATTCAAGGGACAGTGGTTCAATCTGGTGATTCGAATCACTGTCCTGAATTGATTCAGCCGAATCTGATTCAGAGATTCAGCAGCTGCCAAATCAGCCGAATCTCCAAATCAAACAGGCCCCATCCCTTGCCTGCTCTCCCAGCCCCATTAATGGCTGCCTTGCCCAGCCCCAGTGTTCTGGCTCTTTAAAAAAAAAAAAAAGCCCTGCACTCACCAGTTCCTGCCAGGTGGTGGCAGCAATCCGCGCTGCCCCCCACTGCCCTGCTCTGCGGTGGGGCTCTGCCATGAGCCCCCAGGTGCCCCAACAGTGGTTGCAGCAACCAGTGAGTGCAGAGCTTTTTTTTTTTTTAAGTGCCAGGACACTGGGACTGGGCAGGGCAGTCATTGACAGAACAGGCAGGGGTTGGAGGGTACTCAGGGGGGCTGGAGAAGCAGGCAGCAGATGGGGCCTGGTGGGGGTCCCCACATGGTCCCCTTCCCCCCTCCTCCAGCCCCCTCCTTCTGTCCCCTACTTACCGGCATGGGGTCCAGGTCCAGTTCCCTGCAGCAGCAAGTGGGGGCTGCCCGAATCCCTGAATCTTTCTCTGAATCTTTTCTGAATTGATTCAGAGGCTTTGAATCAATTCAGAGCTCTTTATTGGTCTCCCAATTTGATTCAGGCGGGGGGGGAGGAGGTTGTGCATGCATGTGCATGCACACACAGTCCCTCCAAATAATTTTCATATAAAGGAGTACATGAGCTGAAACTTTGAGACAGAAGAGGTACACTTGTTAAAAAAGGTTGAAATCCCCTGGGATAGATAAAACTTAAGTAAAGCATCATGTAAAACTTGATCATTTTACTTTTAAACAATTAATAACATAACATACTAGTATGCTATTTACTATAGTTTTTTGTTCAGTGTTTCTAGTCTCACAGAGCAATGTTTAGCCATCCAGTCTTTATGAAAAGAAATGTTAATATTTACAAGATATAGATCCCTGTTTCTGACTCTGATCTAATTTGATCTAAGCAAAAGTAGCAGAGGCTGCTAGGGAGTAAGAAATTAGACTTGCAGTCATCCGTGGAAACCAGCTCCACTTATTCAAAGTCACTGGTTGGTTCAAAGCCAGGAAATGCCCTTGTATACTAAAAGGCAAATATCTTCCTTAGTTTTGTCATTTGTCTTTTACCATTATTCTATGCTTCCTCTGCCAGATCTAGTCAGTTCTTGTCAATTCTAGTTTTTGCCGTACCCTACAAGAAATGGTGTTAAAGCTGCGTGAAAGTAATATTAAGATTTTCACATACATCCAAAAAGCATAGAGGATACCAGAAGTGATAATCAAAAAACACTGCCAACAAGCATCAGGTCATCGTTCCTATAATGTTTACCTTGTTTTGAAAGTTCTTGCCTGGTATTTAAGTAGTCCAAGCTCAATTTCTAGTTATGCTTGGATTTTCTGTGTGACCTTGGGTAACTTATTTAAACTCTGTCACAGATCTCAATCTGTACAATAAGATAACTTGTTTTCTTGGTATGTCTTGCCAATTAGATTGCAAGCTTTGTGCTATTCAAACTTTGCATTCATGGAGCACCTAGGTAAACTGGATCTTAGTTCCTAATAGCTTCAGCAACAATGACAACAATAATAGATTAGAATCAATTTAGCTAGCTATACTTTGGCCATGTCTACATGAGACACTGACTGTTCAGTAGTCTGTGCCTACTGAGCAGCAGCATCGCATGTCAAGAAGCATGACATGACCCCATTGCACAGTAGTCATGAGCTACTGTGCAATCAGCATCACAAAAGAGCCATTCCTCAGCATGACTATGCAGAAAATTTGGTTACTGCACAGTCATTTAGTACTTGTTTATACTCTCGCATAGACATGGCCTTTGATAAGGGAATATACATATTCTTATCTTATTTATGTCCAGTTCCTTATGTAGTTAATTTAAAGCTGTATTTAAAATACCATGCAATCTTGGTGATTCACAGTAATGCTGCAGTGGCACCAGACGGCCAATGTACTACTCATTTTGTCTACAAAATAAATCTTGAGTACAAATTCTGTCCTTTATACTGCCCTCTGCATAAGGATGAAATTAACCCAGCAGCTCCTCCTATACATTGGCCATGTTTAAACTCTGCAGTTTAGCAGCTTAGGAAGTTTACTTTAGAAGTGTTTGCTCTAGGAGTTGTGTTTTGTATAGCTTGGACTGACTCTCCTAGGATCAGAAAAAGCCATTTGCTGCCTCTATTATGGGGTGAATATGTGAGGACAAGGTGCTCCCATATGGGGCTTTGTTGGGTTGGGGACTGTAAGAATTAGTTATGGGAGTTTACTTAGAGAAAATTAGTTATTCACATGGGAAAATATCTGAAATGGGTAAGAACCCAAATGGGTAAAAAATATTTATATACTGTAGAGGAATTTGTAAGATAGTAAAAAGATTTAATTCTGTATCTAGTATGAGAAACAAGGTGAGGCCTTATTTCCAATCTGTATCTTCCCTAATAGCAAATGTTCATTGCTTTAAGAAAGAACCCTGGAGAATCTAGAGAAGTCCATAATCTCCCTCCAGCTGCAGCTGTTTTCTACATAGATGATGGAGAGGAAGCTGCAATGGTAGTTTCCCACAATGCTCCTCTCCTACATTCACTGAAAAAAAAAATATTTTCTGACTCCTGCAGGGATCAGTTTGTCAGATGCATGCCATTTAATTTCCATGTATCTTTTTGACTAGTGTTGTGAGGAGACAGATGATAGTGTAAAATCAACTGAAATACACAATAAAATGAATCAGATTACATACACTGAGAGAAAAAAAAATGAGATGGAAGTTACATTCGTTAGAAGTTTACTGTTCAAGCTCTGCCTGAGGCTGAGATTCTTGACTGTTAGAGGATTTTACAGTTTTATGGCTAATACCACAGGGGTTTTCAGCCATTTTGAATGTGTATTGCAATTCATGCTCAAAATGCATATTCCCTGCTTCCCAAACATAATATGTATAAATGATTAGGAAGGTTAAATAATAACATTATTATTAAATAATAATGTTCCTAGAATTAAAAGAAGAACAGCAAACCCAGAAGATCTAAGCCATTAAAGCAACAACATTGATTCAGCACCCGTTCCACCACACAAAAAAATAGAACTTCTCTGCATTGCTGGTTATAATTTCTAGTATTTTGCCATTTCTACAAAATTCAATTGGCAAAACCTTCTGAAAAGCCTCCGGTTTCCAATAAAGAAATTATTGTAAATGGAGATGGAGGCAAATTTCTGTCCCTAGTCATGTTTTTGTAATTACCTCCTCAAGCTCTGTTTTCCATTAGTTATGAATTTATTTAGAAAACAGCCTGCTCATCCATAGTTTAGTAACAAAAAATTGAAGTGCCTTTATATAGAAATAGCATATTGCAAAAAACTCCACTAGGAAAGGAGATGCTTTTGTAAGTCCTTGAAAACATCTTTATTTATTTTTCCTTTGGTGTCAAATAAAGTTTTCATCTCAGTTTGCAAAGATCCTGCTAACATAACAAGTGAAACTTCCATTTTCTTCCATCAACCCCCCACACCTCTTGTCACAAATCATACCTTCAAGTCTCATTTCTCAAAAATACAGCAAGTAAACTACTTTATTTGTAAAAATAAGAAACAAATAGACAGATGTGTACTGAATTGCAGCCATATGCCTGAGGTGTTAAATGTACTTGAAAAATAACACAAAACCAATATTGTCCGCTCATAACATCTAGTTGATTTAATATTTGTTCATTAAGATAGATTTGTGTGATAGATATATTTAGAAGTCCCATCTAAGATATGATTTGTGAGGTACAGTGCATACCCATGGTAAGAGTCAGCCCCTAGTCCAAGGGGTTTACAGTCAAAGGTCATAGGCATGTGGCTTATTACTAAGGTGTAATTTCCATCCATGTGTTGTTAATCCTGATTTCCCAAGGGGTAACTGCAGATAAGTGATTTCCATCAATGTAAATCTATACATTATGTATCTACTCCACATTTACCCTTTATCTGATCATAGCCATGTAACTGTGCCCTGTGTTCACAGCCAAATTGCAAATACATACTTTTATCTGAAGGAAAGAAGATTTACTATTGTCCAATTTTTGTACTTTCTGAAGATTACAGACAGACATGCTCATGTCTTTTCAAAAGTTCTCTGAATTAGCTTAACTCAATTCCCATTGTGCCAATTAGAGTTCTACCATTCAGTTAATTAAGAGTAGAATTAGCTCACAGTGTTAGACCTTCCTTTTGACTTATTCACAATCATACATAAAGTTTTGGGGCCTAGCCAGGACCTTGATATAGATCTCTACTGCTTAAATCAAGAATTTCAGACACTAGATTATACCTCTTTTTGTGTAGTGTATGTAAGTAGATACTCACTTTACCAAATTTAGAATGTACTTGAAGGTTGGTGAATTTAGGCCTGGGCCTGAAACCTAGGCAGTTCATGTCTTATTTAGCTGTAAACTACAAATTCTGGGTTGCTACATATTTATTATTTTGGTTAATTTGGGAAGCAGGATGAGGACTGTTTTCATACAAGAATTAGTATTTTTTTGCAGAGCACAGGCTTTGTGTTCCAGACAATAGTATGTAGTTTATTAGACATATAAACAAAACCCTGAAAACATTATTAAGGCATTATTATGGTTGGGGATGGAAGGGAAGGAATCAAGCACCTAATTTTCATGTCCTTATTTTTAAGATTTCCTGCACAACTTTAATTATGCTCCCTTGTGGTCAGAAGACACATTCCTCATAGCTAATTATGAAGCCTAATATCTTGTTTACTGAAACTACTCAAACCCTGTCCTGAAGGCTTCAACCTTGTGATCCTAAACTGGAGAGAACACACTCAGGTCCTCTGTGGAGATGGTGTGTATTCAGCCAAGTGAACAGCAGAAGCTGCAAGAGGTCTGCACTTGCTGAAAAGGGATGCAATCTTTGCAAATTTAGACTGCTAAAGTTAAAAAATCCATTACTTGCATCTACCAATAATGAATTTTCAAAGGCTTATGGCATGACCTATTTTTCATAATGACAGGAGAAAGTGTATCTTGATTCAAAAGTTGTCCAATAGTCAGATTTGAAGACCTAGCTGCAAAAGCATGATAGTACCAGAGCTTTTCAAAGAAAATGTCAGCAGATTTATAACAATGGTAAAAACAGTGCATTTTTAATCCCTTCTCAGAAATGACTGAATTGTTTCAGCACAAGTTTTTGGCGGGGGTTGTTTTTGTTTTTTGTCTTTCTAAAAGAAAAGGTAGTCTGAGGCAGACAATCAGCATGGAAAATTTCAGCCGAAACCAAAGTTTACTTTGGTAAGCTTTGGTAAAATTATTAACGAATGAAAACCAGATATTACGATGAGAATTATTGGATAGTCCTTATTATAGGTAGATCTGGAAGCACCACATTTTATGTTTTTTAAAAACCTTTGTGAGTGGTTCTTTTGAATGATTCTGAATTAATAGTTTCCACAGAGTCATGCCTTTGGGATAAGCTAATCACAGCTGAGCATTTCCCTCTGTCAAAACAACTGACTTTGCAAGAAGGTAAAGGTTTTGCACTTCAAGGAATTCATGCATCCATATTCCACAGTGTTCCTATACTGTGCCTAGATCAATAGGACCCCAATAACAGTTGTGGCCATTGGGTCCTACAACATTTTAATGAGAGTTAGAAATATAGTATGGTTAGAAGTATATAAGGGGCATACATCAGGGCCTGGGGGAGCATCTGTTTGCCAAGGCAACTCAAGGAAAGACAAGAAACAGTGGACACAAACTGATTGAAGATCACTTCAGATCAGACATAAGGAAGAACTTTATAATTCAAGTGCCTAGGGTCTGGAACAGAGTCTCCCCTGAAGGGGTACAGTCGCCTACCCTGGATATTTTTAAAAAGCATCTTGATGCACACCTTGCCTGCGTCATCTGACCTCAGCACTCTTTTCTGCCCAAGTGCAAGGAGGCTGGAAGGGATCTCATGAGGTTCCTTCCAGCCCCTAACATCTATGAATCTATATGCTTCCTATTATAGTTTCCGTCACAACCCAGAATTCAGGTTAGGGAAGTCTGAATGGAACAACCTAAAATAAGTTATATAAAACATAAAATAAACCAGTTCCTCAGTTGGGGGGGGGGGGGGGGCTTATTGAGAATTGCTTATAAAATATTATATTGCATATGTTTTATAAAAGAAAGACAAATTCTTGAATGTTATATTGCTGCAAAAGTCAGTTACTTACTAGATTCTCTAATCAAAATTGTCTCATCCTGTTTTCCATTGAAAGCTGCCTTGTAGGTACGACATAAAGAAAATTATCCAAATGATTTTTTACCCATCAGAATAAATGACCGTATCTACATGAGCTACTGACTGTGCAATAGCTCATTACTACTGTGGAAGAAGGGAAAAATGGAGTTGAATCTCCATTATATGTAAGGGTGAAAAAAAAAATGTATTCAGCTTAGGCTACAGGGAAGTCAAAGGATATGACCTAAAACCGCAAGACTAACACAAGACTGGGACCATCCTGCCCTAGTCTAGTAAAAAACAAAAGTTTAGCACAAAAGTAACCACAAACCAGCCTGCTGAGTCAGCCCAAAATGGGAAGTGACCCCTAAGGTTGCAAGTTAGACAAGAGAGAGTAAAAATTTTGCTAACAATCATAAATGGAAATTCTGTGCTTTACTAACAAAGTCATGGAAAATGCTGATCGGTTATGTCGTAGCTATGCTTATGATGTCATATTTTCTATATGAACTCGCCTCACCTGTTGTATGGGGTCAGACCTCTTCACAATTCTCCAATTGTGTATGAGTCTGTCCAGAATGCATTCTCTAATAAACCAAGCTTCTGCCGACCTGACCTAAAGTTTGCTGCATGTGTTTACCACGACACTACTGTGAAGTGGTGTTGCGTGGCACAAAGCATGACACGATGCTGCTACACAATAGGAACAAGCTACTACAGTCAGCATTAACTAAGAGCCATTTGGTTGTGCTATTGTGCAGTAACTCTGGTTACTGCGCAGTCATTTAGTATGCAAGTACTAAATGACTGTGCAGTAATGATTTCACAGTTAGTATCTCACGTATAGGCGCCCACTAAGTCATGGATAGGCCTATTTAATTAGAATTAAATAATTCAGGAAGCAAGAAGTGTTATAAAAAAAGATCTCTATTGAGCCAGATCTCCAGAGATACTGATGTTGTGTGCTAAAAAAATCCAGATTTGGCTAGTACCAGGGTGGCCCCAATTCCTATGCCTATGATATCACAACAAACATGATCTTGACCCTCACTTTCTCTTGTTATTTTCATCAAGCTATGAATACAAGTAAACATTCTGGAAGAAAGTTAATGCAGCTGAGGTCTGGCATGACTGGAATACTTTATCATGATTGCAGAAAGTAATATAATCAAGTGAAAAAGTCAGCCAGTAGGAGGTAGAAAACCTTGATGAGGGAGGCTCATCACATTTCTTCTTCTCCTGAGTAAATCAAAGTACACTCAACTGTCTTAGTTATTTTGAATTTAGCTAAATAGATTTTACAAGCGTCTTTTTTTCATTTTTATGATTGTTACTGTACTATTCCCTGAAAGTATATCTGATCCTCAATATCATAAGAAATAAGTGTTCCTTATTGGTAATTGGTCACAAGTGACATGATTTCATGACTGGCTGAGGTCGGATAGGCCTGTGCAAAGCGACTAGTATTCACTTCGGATTTGAATTTGGCTGATTCAGGGGACAGTGATTCAATTCAGTAATTTAAATCACTGTCCTGATTTGATTCAGAAGAATCTAATTCGGAGATTCAACTGCTGCTGAATCTCTGAATCTCCAAACCAGTCAGGCCCATTCCCCACCCACAACTCAGAGGGTGCTGTGGGGTAGGGGGCAATCCCCGCTGCCCCCCACTGCTTCATGCTGCATGGGGGGTTCTGCACAAATCCCCTCACTCCCCCCCTCACTCCCCCAGCATCCCCATGGGTGCCCCGCCAAGGCCAGCTCTGACTCTTTAAGAAAAAAAGATGAAATACCCCCCAGACTCACTGTTCCTGCCAGTGGGGGGTGATCTCCACTGCCCCCCATTGTCCCACATCATGTGGGGGGCTCTGCTTAATCCTCCAAAGCCCCGAGGCTGCTGCAGGAGCTGTGAGTCCAAGGGCTTTTCTCAATTTTTTTTTCTTAAAGGGCCAGAGCTGGCCTGGGTGGAGCAGCTGGGTCAGGGGGCTTGTGGCCACCGAATCGGGCCAAATCTCCTCCGAATCGAATCACCTCCTGAAGCTTCGCACAGCTCTACTAACAGGTACTTACACAGGAAATGGAGGAAAACATACAGAAGTAAGGAAGTGTACAATGCAACAATATAATATACACGTGCACAATATATAGGTCACACAGGTTTTACTAAAACTTCAGTGCTCAGAAACTTCAGCCAATTTTATTCAGTACGTGGAGAGATTACACCTAATTTGCTTTCTTTATAGCTATGCCAAGTATAACTACACATGTGATTCCATTGTAAGAATTGTAAAAGAACCTCATGTCTTTGGGAATCCCTTCCTTTGCTGCCTTCAGCCATATTGCATGTCATAAAAATTATTCTCATTATGGTCCAGTGAATGCAATGTAATTTTCTATCACCACTAACTACTTCTATTCAGAGCGTTACAATCTGAGAACATGGGCAGAACTCTGCTCAATTGCATCTTGATCTGAAAAGGAGAATTCTGCTACGTCCTATCCCATAAATAGTTTACTTCAACTAATATACAGAAAGCGAATACAGGGGGAGTATTGTGTTGAAAGTACAATTGATGACAATTGATACAAATAAAAGGAGACTAATAATTATGATAAAGTTTCTCCAGTTTTTAGTGTAAAGAATTTACAAAAATAAATTATGTGTCCTCTCACATTCATTGGTCAATAGTGGGTGCATCTGTAAGTGCCCCGACTGTGCAGTTGCTTTAGCAAGTACTTTAACAAGTGTCTCGGATGCCCGGAGCCGACTCGAGGTTATTTCAAAATTACTCGGTCGCTGGGCGGGCTGGTGAATGGAGAGGCAGACAACGCGTATTGGTTGCAAAGAGCTTTACTTACGCCGCTTGTAGCCACGACGCAGGTCGGTCGGTCACTTAAACAACTCCGAGAGTTGCTCCAGCTGGCAAGGCTCAGGCCAGCAAATCCGTCCACAAATTAAGCCGGCAGGGAAAGGGTACGTCGAAGGATTGCGCTCGGCGACAGGGAGAAGAATCAATAGGTGATCAGTCTATCGATTAGCTTAGCCGCAAGTCAAATCTCTTTAGAGGCACTCTGCAGCGTGCTCAAAGTTCTCCGACTTGGGCGGAAGTCGCACGAAATTTTAAACGGCTAGCGAGCCAATTACCAGCCGCCACGTAGGAATAATTTAGACCTGGCCAATAGCGGGACACAAATTTGCATTCAAATGGCGGGAACTCTCTTGCACCGAGGTTTTTCTGTTGCAACAAAAACCTTTGCTGTGCAAGAGGCTCTCATGTGGCAGGAAAATTCCATCGTGCCGAGGCACCAAAATCACTGGGTTGTGACATGCCCCCTTGCCGACGGCACAGCTGGAATTTTAGACACATGAGCACATTATAAGGCATCTTTGTTTCAGGATTTACTGACCTGGCGAAGCTTAAACAACCAATATATATACATAAACAATTTTATAGACCGGTCTTCTTAACAAACTATAAAATATAATAACTTGAACATATAACAACAACTATTGATCATCGTCTGATTGGAGAACATCTGCTTGGGACTCCCCTCGTTTATTAGTTAGTCCGTCTTCTCCTATAACAGACAATGCCAATTAAAATACTTAATAAGATGAGAGAAAACAGCGTCATAGCAAGTCCTGAGCGGATGGACATTCGCTGCCTCAGTGTCTCCTGTATAGCAGTCACTCTATTGACTCGAATGAACTGTAGTTTAGTGCTTGACGGATCTCACAATCGAGCGGCTGTAGATTACCGCTTTGCTGAGGTTAGACCTGTAAAGAAAAGAAAACGACAAAACAAAACAAAGCAAAAGAGACTCATAATTGGATTCACTGTAAGGATACTAGGTGAACGTCGGAACGGCGAGTCATCCAGTTGTGATGAATGATAATAGGAGGACGATCGGGCTTTTCCTCTAATTGGACAGAATAGGTATTAGGATATTGTCCCAACCGTTGAACTGTTCCTTTGTGAACCTGCGGATGAGACTGATGGGGGTGCGGTATTGAGATCCACACTAACTCATCTGGCTGGAACTTAGGTTCCCAAGGTAAGGGTTTTTGGACATTAGATTCATTCCATAACGGTTTAGCGGTGTTCAGTGAGATGAGAACATCATGACTGAATTT
Source organism: Alligator sinensis (assembly GCF_000455745.1). Lineage (NCBI taxonomy): Eukaryota > Metazoa > Chordata > Crocodylia > Alligatoridae > Alligator > Alligator sinensis. The sequence goes on from NW_005842721.1 coordinate 627,821, forward strand.
GGTCCAGTTTTTAAACGTCCATCCTCCTCTGAGGCGAAGTTGTTCTTTGTACAGGCCTATATGTCTTTCTACAACGCCGTTGGACTGCGGGTGGTATGGCAGATGGAGATGCCATGCTACATTGTGAAGATGAGCAAATTTGTCTAGGGCGTTAGAGTTAAACGGGGGTCCCCCATCAGACTGAATCTCATGAGGAGGTTGCCAGGTGGCAAATACAGCAGTTAA
>NW_005842721.1:633733-635100 GCF_000455745.1 Alligator sinensis
AGAGGCTCTCATGTGGCGGGAAAATTCCATCGTGCCGAGGCACCAAAATCACTGGGTTGTGAAAACAAGTACTAAATGAGTGTGCAGTACCTGTTGGTACTACACAATCCCAGGGGCACACAGGTTGTTTTCAACCCTACTGCACAGTAGCAATAAGCTCATTGATACTGCACAGTAGCAGTGGTGTCACAGTTAGTGGCCATCTATAGTACGTTGCCATAGCTCGTTGCTATGGTGACATAGCTTTTTATTTAGACACGCCCCACTGTTCACAATAATGTAGTGCATCAGAAACCATAACTCAAGAAGCTGTAACTTTGTAGTATTACACTGGAAGGCTTAATTTCACAGCATTTAAACTTTTCTCAATAATATTTATTGTTCTCCCCATGTTTCCATACTTGCATCCACATTTGGATCTAGTGAAGCCAACAGAAAAGAAGAATACACTAATTGACTAGAAGAAGGCATTCTTGACCTCAGCGGCTTCAGCATTTATTCATAGGACCTTGCTACAGAGTGACATTTCATCAGGAGAAAAGAAAACCATCAAAAATGTACCAATCCAGAATACTACTTGTAACATGGTACATTATCTCAGAAGTCTACAATGAAATCACATTCACATTCCATCCCTTTGGCATAACAATGTCTGACAAGATAGTGATACTTAACACAATATCTCTTCAGTTTCACGCTTCTTCTAAAAGCCCACTGGGCTTTTCTTTGGCATCCTTCAGCACATTTTGAAAAAAATTTCAAATGTAAATTCAAGCCCAGCAATTTCCTCCAGACTTGTGCTAGGAACTTCTATCAGATCCATTGTCTAACTACCAAATCCAATGTAACATTTTAGACAGACATGCAATACAAGGATGTGATCAGAGTAAAAAGGGTATGTCACATATAGATGTCGTGAATCAGAGCAGCAGCCGGCAGCTGCCTGACTCACACCGGAGTGTTTAGATTTAGAGCTCGGCAGGCGGGTAGTGATGGATGGAGTGGAATTAACCAGGCACAGACGCGTGTAGGTTACAGGAGTTTGTTTACTTACGTCGCCTAGATAGTGATGGACGACGCAGGCGAGCCTTTGTTCCGTTACCGCTTCGGTTACAGAGTCAAATATGCGCATATAACTTCGGTTACAGAGTCAAGTACACGCACGCAGTTAAGTTACGATGAGATAATGACGGACGTGGCGCCGAAAACGGACGGTCGCGCTTGCAAGACTTTTTACGTCAATATTTTACGCTGACGGGGTGATCGATTAGGAATTGATCAATTTCCCAATTCTCTGGTGACAAGCACAGGTGTTTCCTGTGAAATCCCCAGAGCTCTCCGCCTTGGGCGGAAACCGTTAAACTATT
>NW_005842721.1:637427-679246 GCF_000455745.1 Alligator sinensis
TGATGGATGGAGTGGAATTAACCAGGCACAGACACGTGTAGGTTACAGGAGTTTGTTTACTTACGTCACCTAGATAGTGATGGACGACGCAGGCGAGCCTTTGTTCCGTTACCGCTTCGGTTACAGAGTCAAATATGCGCATATAACTTCGGTTACAGAGTCAAGTACACGCACGCAGTTAAGTTACGATGAGATAATGATGGACGTGGCGCCGAAAACGGACGGTCGCGCTTGCAAGACTTTTTACGTCAATATTTTACACTGACGGGGTGATCGATTAGGAATTGATCAATTTCCCAATTCTCTGGTGACAAGCACAGGTGTTTCCTGTGAGATCCCCAGAGCTCTCCGCCTTGGGCGGAAACTGTTAAACTATTTATAGGCAGAGGTGTTTTACAGGAATATCCAATGGTGAACCGTTATATGGAATCTTTAATTTTTTGGCAGGTGGCATCTCTTTGTCTCCTCAAGTTACAAGGTAGTGGGTTAGGTTTTTCTACCTGTTACGTGTGTGTTATGTGTGAGGAGCTTACGTTTATCTTTGACCAATTATATATAGTTTCCCCCAGCATTTTATTTCAGCTGACCAATTATCTGTAGTACACCACCAGCATTTTGTTTCAAGGAATTTCTTGGCAGGGAAGTTTTTTTTTTTAACCCTTAATATTCAAATGAAGATGATTTGAATGGTATCTCTTGCTCAGTGACATGGGCACAAGTTAATTGGGTTGTGACAATAGAAAGCACAATCCCTTTTTCCCCCCAAAAGAATGCCTTATAAGTGATACAAAGAGAGTGGTAAAATTATTTTTTTCTAGAGGCAGCTTAAATCTATGATTGTTAATTGCAGTTTCAGTGAGAAAGCAAGAACCATGAAAGCAAAACAGTGAAATCACACATCCACAGCCATAAGTAGAAATATATATAAATGAAGTGAACCAACTAAATTAATCACTGTGTCTGATGTTGTGGATCATGAAAGCAAAATTTTCAAAGGCTGTATAAGCAGTAGATAGACAACTTGGGTCCCTTCAGGGACTCAGCATAGCAGTGGATTTATAAATCAGCTGGTATCTTTTTTATTTAGCACAAACACAGTCAGTCCAACAGATAGGGCCCAAACCTACATTCCTAGTCAGGTCTACTTCAACCTGACTGCCAAGATGCTGGCTAACTGAATCACTAAAATACAATTGTCTCATAGAGCTTCTGAAGAGATCCAGAAATGTTTACATACTGATATGGAAGTTGCTATAGAACAGAACAAGGAAGCAAATATTTTATGTAGAATTCACCAACTTCTACAGACTAATGTACATATGCTCCGAAACTCTAATGATATATTTATTATAAAGCCTGCTTGACATGCTTCCATTTATTCAGGAGTTGCATTTTTCTGGGATTTAATAGATTATTCATCAAAGGAATGGAAAGATCTTTGGAGCCAAGGATGGGATGTTTTCTGTCCAATTATCATAGATAACTGTACCCCAAACTTTCTGAAGAGTCTAGAGGTATAGGAACTAATGGCTGAAATATTATTTCAGGAGGTCCTACATAAATACTTTAAATGTTTGTCAAGTCTGATAGCCCAAAATAATTAAACAACTTAGTAGTTTTTCATTTGTTTGCTTATGGGACGTAAAGTTACAATTAAAGGTGTTCTAAGCTATTCTAGTAAATGAATTGAGATGGTCTATACAGCTTCTAGACTAGTTCAGCTCATACAGTTAATAATAAGGAACAATCAATTTTTGTGACTATGATATAATCATACTTCATTCTTTCTTATTGTGCTAAATTTATGATGTTTTGATAAAAGCAGTTTTCTGACCATATTCCATGAGGTCTCCGGCATCCTCAAATATCTCATTTAGAAAAAGCTCTGTTGAGATACGTGAACTACAAACTGGAGTTCAATATATCATTTCATAGAACAAACTTGACCTCTAGATTAGATGCACAGTTTGAGAGAGCATTATTGCACTTTTTATTTTAAAAATTCTCCTTGTTCTCATATTCCTTGGGACTAACTGTAGTTATCAACTTTTCTAGACTCCAGACACCCCTCCATAACTTGTGAATTGAGCAGCAGCCAATTTAAAAAAATAATTTATTTATTTTAGTGCTTACTTTGGGGGTGGGAGAAGTAGAAGTTTGGCTGAGCAGGGTTGATTGTGGTTTTACCTCCCTGGACAGTGGCCAGACACTTGTGGGAAAGGAGGGAGAAGTGCAACCAGGCAGGAACAAGCCTATACTTATACTTGTTGGCACCTTTCAAAGGATCTCATGATACCTGAAGATGCAATGGCACCCTGGTTGAGAATCATTGGTCTAGATTTTCTCATAGTGAGAATTTAGGCAAAAAATAACTGACACAAAAATATAAGTTAACCTCAGAGACATACCAGGTCAGTATTGTGGCTTGGGCAGCAGTCATACATGGGGCAGTAGCAGCTTCTAATGCTTGTGGCACAGCTACTGGCCAGCAGTGGTGGCAACTCTTATATTTGCGCTCCTCTCCTATACTTCATTGCCTGGGGTACCTCTGCCCTTACCCTACTTAATCTAGTAATTGGGTCCCTTTGAAGGGATTGCACATATCAATTAATCGATATTCCCTACCCACCTTTTCTGCCATTTTCTAATGCTACAAAGATTCTTGAATTAGTGGAAAGAACTGAATGACGTGAGGAGGTGTAAGAGAAATAGATTGCATGTGCAGCCCCAGAAGATAGCATGATGCATCAGTTTGAAAATTTTTAAATTCTTCCCATCTATTTTCAAAAACATCTTCAATTAGTCAAAAAAAATCTTTAAGCCACATACTTTTTTTTTGGTGAGGTATTTTTATCATTAGTAGTATGCTGTTTACTAGGAAAAAACTATTGACTTATTTTTTCTGTAATATTTTTAATCTAAACAGTGTATATTCAGAATTGCATAGCTTATTTGGCAGTAGCATGAACAATATTATCCTCACCTTGCACAATCACATAAATTGCTAGCAAAATCATGGTATACTAAGATGGCCAATCAGATACTAAGTAATAATGCTTGTATTGTTTTCTTGAAACTTCCTTTTTTTTAATACAAAATTGTCACTTCCAGCTCTCCCATAACAACAATGATAGTGGCAGACTAAATATGGCTATTATTACCAGGGATCCTGGTTTTCTCTGATAAAAAGAAACCCCCAATTTTCCAGCTAAAAAAAGTATTCCAAAATCCACATTTTTCCTTGATTAAAATAAAACACCACTATATATAATCCACATATTACTGATGCTTCATTTTAATCACAGAAAAATATATATTTTGGGTTATTTTTTTTAACCTGAAGATTGGGGACTTTTTTATCAGAGAAAACCAGCATCCCTCATTATTAAACCTACTTTAGTGTTAAGTTGCTAAAAGTTGGTAGATATTGTGGTACAGTAGGCTTTCCTTTAATGAGGTCTATTCTTGCAGTGAATGAAATAGAGTATAGAAGATATTTTGTTTTTCTTTTATTTCCTTCATTAGTAGGACTATGAATGCTGAATGTGTGGCCAGATGGAAACCAGAACATCTTTTCTAAATGCGTGGTGGGGAGAGGGGGGCGTTAATGAAGCTATAGAACATTTTAATTCAACTACAACAGCAGGTAGTTTTTACATGTATAATAGCAGATTGTACAACACCGATTTTGTGTTAAGCTACAGTAACTGAATAAACACACAACTGTCTTCCATGTGACTCTGTTAAATTACATGAGACATATGTTATGAAAGATTTAAATTTTCATGAATTCTTTTTAATAATAAAACAACCCCTCATACAGGATGAAGTTATTTTCAGTTCTGTCCTAGAAAAGATTTTTAAAAATCCCTTTAAACAAGACAGCGAGTTACTTAAATATATAAAAAACAGAGAGTTTTGCCATAGCTTTACTAATATGTGAACAGAAGTACAATTCCTATTGATTTTAATAGGGACCTCAGAATTTCAATTTATTGCTAAAAGAAATTGATGGTTTCCTTTGTAATGTATTTTTTGAGAAAAAAAGTGGGCTACAAGTTTCCATATCTCACACTCACAAAGGGAGGAAAATTATAGCAGTTTATTGTGACAACTATCGAACTGGGGCAAATATCTCAAACACATTAACTGGTGCACAGTACAAAAATATGACCTAAGAAAAAGTAGAAATCTGAGGAAATATGGGAGGAGTTACAGAAAGGTTATGAATGATGCTATTAAAAAGTAATGTAAACAAGCTTATTATCTAGTTCTGATTACAGTCAAGGACAGTTTTTCTTACATCAGTGAACATATAATCAGTCTCTTATCAGTCATCATAAATCATTGCTGTGTGAGCAAAACTAATTTTCTCCACAAAAATTCACACTTGAGTGTAGATCTGACAAAATACTGCAAAAAAGGATGTGTTTGACATTTGTTTGAACACAATCACAAATTATCTGTGATGTTATTCATAAGCCTTTTTATGACATATCAAAGACATCACACAAACAGCATCTTGCCATAAGGAGGTTCGCAAAAAATGAAAGCGTTTCAAATATTACTGTGAAAGTACACTTGTGCACATGTATTCATGTGACTATCCACATTGTCAATGTTTGGAAAGCCATTGTGGAAGTCATCTGAGTATAAAGAAGAAACAATATCATGTGATTTGAGTGATGCTGAAGGAATAATATTGAACAGTGAGCAAAGAATGCTGGAACAGTTCAAATAATTCAAATAATAGGCTACCAAAGAATAAAATCCATGTACATAAAACACTGTCTAAAAAAATGTAAATAGTAAACAATTTATACAAATTCAAGTATTTTTTTTAAAGAAATGAGCAAGGTTTGTTGCATAAATTGCTTGCTGCAAAAAACTCACCCAGCTTTTGATCAGGTGCAATGTGAAAATAAGAGTTTTACTGAATTTAAAGATTAAATGGATCATCTGTAAATTTTGTACAACTGTTGAAGTAGACAATATATGAGACTGTAAAGTGCTTTTAAAAGCCATTACACAATTGTGCACACTTTGTCATGCTAACCCTAAAATTGGCACATGAATATATATGTAGTGATAAGGATCTCTCATAACTGGACAAAGTTGTCTTTTGAGTCCCTTTATTATTGTTTCCCAGCTATGTATTCTGCCATTTCTGATAACATTTTTGTGTATTTATTTTTCCACCTAGTTCAGTGCTGATCAGTGGTTTGTCTCCTTTTATAGATGCAGAGGGGGAAAAACCTTCATCAGGTGAGGAAAGCAAGACATAATTTGGGACAGAGAATCTGATGACCAGGGATCCTCGTTTTCCCTGATACAAAATTGTAAATTCTCTGACCCCTCCTCCCCGCAAAATCTGTAATTAAAATGAAAGCCCCCTCACTCCCCCCTACAGCCCCCCAGCCCTGCTGGTGCCTCTCACTTCCCCTCCCCATGGCTCCACCAGCCCTGCTGGTGCCCCTTGCCCCCCACACACAGCCCTCTGCCCTCCCCCCAGCCCTTCTGAAGGGGGCCTCCAGCTGCCAGGGCCATGGGGCCAGGGACTTGGGTCTACAGCCCCCTGCCCCTGGCAGGAGGTGGAGGCTGCTGCGGTAAAACAGAACCCAATTCCCCTCCCAGCTACCTGCAGCCTCTCTGCTGCTGGATTGGGTGGAGTGGGGCTAGCTCCCCGCTGCTGCACACACTCCCAGGGAGTATGGGGGACCAGTGTGCCCCAGATCTGTGTGTGGCATAGGTCAGGTGCATGCAGGCTCGGGCTTCCACCCTGCTGCCCTCCTCCAGGGCCTCTGCAGCCCAGTGGGTGTCACCCGGCTCTGCAAGGAACAGTGGGGCTGTGTGGGGATCTCCTTGCTGCTATGAGCTCCACACTGCCCTGGTGATGAGTCCCCTGCCCACATGGCAGCAGTGAGGGGCACAACCTTGCACTGCCACCCCTGCTGCTGCTGCAAGCACAAGGGGCATGTCACCAGGGCACTGCAGAACTCACAGCAGCAAGGAGATTCCCGTGTGGCACTGAGGTTTCCTGCAGCACCAGGTTGTACCTGATGGGCTGCAGAGGCCCTAGGGGAGGGCAGCAGGGTGGGGGCCTAAGCCTGAAGCAGGTAGCCCATACCTGCCCCCACCCCGTGCACATATCTGGGGAGCACAGGTCCCGCGTGTCCCTCCAGGAGTGTACACAGTGGCAGGGAGGTTTCCCCACTCCCCCTGCCCCCCCAGATGAGCCACCCACAACCCTGTCCCATGCCCTGCTGGGGCCCTGTGGCTGTGCATTGTGGCCTGGGCCCCAGCCCCAGCTTCAGCCCTTCCCAATTCCCTCCCTCCCTCCCTCCCTCCCTCTCTATGGGAGCCTCAATCCCCTCCCCACTTACCTACAGTAGCTGCTCTTTAGGCTGCCTGGTGGCCATGTGCATATATATGAGAAGGACTGAAAGTCTTTAATTAAATTCTGGCATTTTCTGACATTTGAGTGCTTGATTTTGCAACCTTAATAATGGTGTATTTTTAAACATAATTTGTGTGTGTGCAAGTGTAATTTCACATATGCATATTATTACAGTATTTACGAGGAACATTATTACCCTTCATCATGAATATAAAGCAAGAAAAGAGATATTCTCAAAGAACCCCTTTCCTTACTGTGAGAAAGTTGTTATTTTGGGGTTTTCATAATTTGTTTTCTCGAAGATTATACAAGAGATAACAACATGGAAATAAAAACCTGAGCTATGCTACATAAAATGTGATGCATGGAGGAGAATGAAAACATTTTAATGGGCTGCAGGCAAGCACCCATGTTCATTTATGAAGCATAAGCTATGGTTGTACTTAATGTAGACACTAAGTCTACAATTCAAAGTATGTGACTTGAAGGCAGTCTGTGAATGGCATGGTAGTCTTGTAAATGTGTCTATTGAAAGATGCTTTTCCATAGTTTTCACAGAAATTCAGTAGATTCAGTCAAAAATAAGCCAATATCCAGGTATTCTGCTTGGTCTCAAAATTTAATAGCAGAAAAGATTTTCCAGAAATGGCTTGGATAGGAACAAAGATTATGGTTAGTTGATAAGCAGGTTAATTTTTCTTATTAAGATATAGGCAAAGCAGCCTTCTGCATACTTCCTGCCCTTCTCACCTATTGGAGAGAAGGCAGAACAGTTTTTTTTCAGGTCAGGTCATTCTGCATGGAAGTTCTGCAGTTTTTGTCTCACCCTTCATTAGTCCATGGGAGAAACCAGTGACTCTTCATCACTGCTTTACCACATAACATCAAAGTAGATTTTCAAGAAGCTCATATTCAATTCAGTGCAATTCAGAAAACAATCAGTGTCTTTTTTTCACTTTTATTTGATTTTCTATGTTTTCTTTTTGTTCCTATTGTCACTGTTATGAAAGGTTTAGTTCAACCATTATTTTAAAAAATGCTGACTCTGCATTTATACTTTATCTGGGAAAAACACATTATTTTCCACATTTTCTTGCTGCTCAAAGATCTAGTTTATGAAGTTGATGTAAAGAAGAGGAGAAATGATCCTGATGCTGCCTGGGAGTAGGCTGGAGTCAGCAGGGGATGGGAGATATCACCGGGAGCCGCACTTCTGGACTTTTTTCTCTGTGAAGTTTGAAGGGCCCCAGAGAGGGGGGGAGTAAAAAAAAGACCCAGATGAGAAGGAGGGGAGTGACGTGGCATGGAGAGGTATCAAAGTGGAGGAGAATGACAGCTGGATCGAGGGAGAGTTGACAGACAGCTGGAGGGTCAATTGAGAAGAGTTGTAATGGACTGAGGCTGAGGCTGATTGAAGATTTGTCGATGGAAGAAAGATAAAAATACCAGATCAATGCAAGAAGACACAGGAGCCCTGAGGAAGCAGTATATCTTTTCTTTTATGTTTTATGGTAAGAAAAACAAAAGAACTAACAAGGAAAAAGAATATATTAAAGTGTACTGGTTTTTAAAGAGTTACGGTTACGAGTTAAATAATAGGGAATAATGTTGGAAGGACTTTCATTGCTTGATAAAAATATACCTAAAAGAGGATTATAAAGAATTATATCATCTTCTTCTTCTTAGGGTTTTTTTTCATGTTTTGTTGTTGATCCTAATTTCTTTATACATATGGAACTGTGTAGTTATCAGAATCCAAAGAAATGGCCTGGAAGAAACTGAGAAAAGGAAATTCCGAATCCCTAAAACATAATGATTTGTGTTATGTAAAGAAAAATAATAAAAGACAATTAACAGAGGAAAAAAAATGATCATTGTGAGTTTATATAATAAGGATCGTAGTATTTTCATAGACTCAGAAGAGGATTACTACAGTTTGGTGCTAGAAGATAAATTGACATATTTAAGTTAAATATAGTGGTGTTTAAATCCATCCCTCCTGAAAAATAATTAACATATTCTTTCCATGAAGACATGCCAGGAGAGAGTCGGGATCACCACTAAAAATAAATCAGTAATACAAATTCTTATTGTCGATTGTAACCCCGTCTTGAAAATGAGAGGAAAGCTATACCTTTATAAAACTAAGATTAGGCATACTACATCACAGTTGACCACAAATTCCTTTGGCTTTTTGGCCCACATAGGAGTAAGAGTTTAAAGCCAGCTTTTCAAGTAAATACATACCCTTATTGTGCGAAGAATATGCTATTACACAACTAAAACTTGACAGCATTTAATGGGACACATTCTGACTTGCAAAGTTTCTTCCTCTTCAACATTTAAGAAAATGGCCACTCAATTTAGTCTTTGAGAGCTAGAGAAAGTATTCCATAGAATTCCTTATATTAGGTTTGGGAATTTACATAGAATATCAGCCATTCTGATCCTTAAAAATTTGCTAATCACAAAGTAGTAGTAGTATCATGGAATCTCATATACACAGGGCCCTGCTACATGCTCAAATTAAAGCTGGATAGAAGCAGCTATAGAGTTGTTGCACATTTTCAGACACTAACTATATAGCTGGTTGGCTCTTTTTGTAGCTGGCTAGTCATTTTTATCATGTGATAATTACTTTGCATGTGTGGCTGGTCTAAATTTATTGTGTGATTAACCAGTTAATTCTGTAATATAAGTAATGTGTAGCAGGGGCCTTCATGGGGAATATATGGGGGAAATAGCATGGGTATATTATTTACTTACAACAGTCTTTGTATAGTTTTTTGTAATCAACACAAAGAATGACTAAACCATAAAGAATGCATCATCAATACATACTGATTCAGTCCCTTTTGGTAATAATGCTGTATGCTTCATGCAGTTCTTCCAATCAGGATGTTTACTTCAGCAGGCCAGTGCTTCCTAGCAATAGTGCATGAGTAAAAGAGCAAGCAGCAAACTTACAATTTATCACATCTCTACTAATGCAAACTCCATGTTTATTCCTATGGAAGGAAGAAGGAATGTCTATTCCTTCTTCCTTCCTTTATGGTTCTTATCAGTGTTATAGAATGGTTGTCAAAAGCTGTTTAGAAATCTGTTATCCCCAAATGTTATGTAGCTTACTATGCACTATGGAACTACAATGAAGACTATGTAAGTGAAGCAGATTTCAGCATCCAGTCAACAGACTGTTAAGATAAAAGAGCACAGTTTTTAGTGGATATGGTATACTTCATATAAACTATCTTAAAATGCTTTATAGTGATAAAGAATTCAGACGTTGAGTTAAATAATAGTAGAAGGACAAATAAATTGAACGAGAAACTAGAGAAAATACATTTTCAGAAGGAATTTGAAACAAGACAGAGGATCATTAAAGCACGGAGTTAGGGAAATGATACGAGCTGCAAGAGACAATGTGCTTCAAACTATATGATGAGATCAAGTGAATGGAGAAAGAAGACCCAGGAGAGACAAGGGGAGCAAGTGAGAAAAACCCCACAAGTATTTAATACATTGTGATTTGGGGGAGAGGTTTGATAACCTTTGATCCACTTTGCTAAAATTCTTCTGTGGAGAATAGAGAAGATGAAAAAAGAATGAACCAGAGTAGAAAGGATAAGACACAAAAGAGGGATGTAGTTCTAAAAGTAAAATTGATTACCATAAGTACCTTCACTTTGGATCCACCGCATATTTATTTCTTTTAGTTGAGTAGCCACAAGGTATACAGCAAGCAAAGCCTTTTCTGATTTATTTTAACATTAATCTAACTAATTGGCAGATTAAAGATAAGGAAATTAAGAGTTAGTGCTAGCTGGGAATGTTTCAGTCACACAAAAAAGCTTGATTTTATCAGACGTGGGCTATTCAAGCTTCTGTAATATGCTGAATGATACAGACCTATTCACTTATGGGCTACATCCCTAAATTACTTAGCCCCTTGTCATAGAGTAATAGTTGCCTTAATAATGTAAGGTTTAAATAGATAATATAAGTGAAAAGTATATAGTTTGATGCATAAGTAGCTAAATCATGGAGGCATGTTTCCTACAACCATAGTGAGAAGGGCTGTTACAATACATGGTCACAGAGACAACAAAGGCCTATTAGTAAATTCCATAAATCTGTCTTAAGCCTTACTCTGGGTGTTACCAGGTTCCCTCTTGTTTCAGCTTCGTGGGTTCTCCCTGTCTCTGCATTGGCTCCTTGGTTCTGTTGGTTAAGAATAATTTTGTATTAAATTCTGCATTTCCCACATAATGGATGATAAGCTTCTAAGTAACTGAATTTGCCTTGAATTTCATTAATAGTGATCTCTGTAAACATGTTTAGTGCTGTTTGTCATGAGGCCATTTCCACTGTGAAATACCATCTGCATATTAGATTATGGAGGGGAACAGCTCTTGTTCTCTTCAACCAGGTGAAAAACACTGTTGAGGTTCCCAAATGGACTAAAAACACTTTAAAATAAATCAGCTCCTTAAAGCTAGCGTATGTCTTTTTATGTGATTACACAGCTTCTTCTATAGTGCCCAATATTATTAGCGCTTCCAGCTGCTACCTTTAGAATAGTAATGATGCTAATAATAATATCAGAGACTTGGTAGGATAAGTTGCATAACTAGAACACTATCATGGATAGGTATAAATGGTTTAGGAAGGACAGGCAGGGAAAAAGAGAGGAGATGCATGATTGCTCAGAACTGCAATATAAAACTGGAGGTAGGCCTGTTGAAAGTCTCTGGGTTAGGGTTAGAGGGGAGAGCAACAACGGTGTTGTTGTGGTGGGGGTATGGTATAGACCACCAGACCAGGAGGACAAGATGGATGAGGCTTTCTTCAAACAGCTGGTGGAAATTTCCAGATCACAGGTTCTGGTTCTCATGGGGGACTTCAGTCACCCTGACAGCTGCTGGGAAAGCAATACAGCAGTGCACAGGCAATCCAAGAAGTTTTTTAAACAGTACTGGAGAAAAGTTCCTGGTGCAAGTGTTAGAGGGACCAACTAAGTGCCATTCTCCTCTTGATTTCTTGCTCACACATAGGGAAGACTTGGTGGGGAAGGTAGAAGTAGATGGCAAATTGGGCAGCAGCAACCATGAGATGATCGAGTTCAGGATAATGAAGAAAGGAAAGAAGGAGAGCAGCAGAGTAAGGACCCTGGACTTCAGAAAAGCAGACATGGCACCTTCAGGGAACTGATGGACAGGATCCCCTGGGAGGCCAGTCTGAGTGGGAAAGGAATCCAGGCAAGCTGGTTGTACTTTAAAGAAACCTTACTCAAGGCACAGGAAAGAGCCATCCCAAAGTGCAGGAAGACTAGCAAGTATGGCAGAAGAAGTATGGCTTAGCAGGGAATTCCTCAATGGGCTAAAATGCAAAAAGGAAGCTTATAAGAAGTGGAAACTTGGACAAATAACTAGGGACGAATATAAAAGTATTGCTCAGGCATGCAGGGATGAAATTAAGAAGGCCAAATACAATTGGAGTTGCAGCGAGCAAGAGATGTGAAGGATAACAAGAAGGATTTACAAGTATGTCAGCAGCAAGAGGAAGACCAGGGAAAGTGTAAGTCACTTACTGAATGGGAAGGGTGACAGATGATGCAGAAAAGGCTGAGCTGCTCAATACTATTTTAAATTCAGTCTTCACAGGCAAGGTCAGCTCCTAGACTACTGCACTTAGCACCACAGTTTGGGGTAGAGGTGAGTAGCAGACAGTGGTGAAAGAACAGGTAAGGGACTATTTAGGAAAGCTGGATGTATAAAAGTCCATGGGACTAGATGTGATACACCTGAGAGTGCTGAGGGAGATGGTCAATATGATTTCAGAGTCACTGGTTATTATCTTTGAAACCTTGTGGTGATTGCGATTGGTACTGGATGATTGGAAAAGGGGAACTATAGTGCCCATCTTTAAGAAAAGGAAGAAGGAGGATCTGATGAACTACAGACTAACTAACTTCACCTCAGTCCATGAAAAATTCATGGAGTGGGTCCCCAATTAAGCCATTTCTAGGCAATTGGAAGAGAAGAAGGTGATTAGGAAGTCAGTATGGATTCACCTGGAGCAAGTCTTGCCTGACCAACCTGATTGCATTCTATGATGAGAGCAGTGGATATGATATACCTTGACTGTGGCAAGGCTTTTGATACATTCCCACAAGCAAGCCAAGGAAGTATGGGTTCGATGAATGGATTGTGAGGTAATAAAAAAACTGGCTAGATTGTTGGGCTCAAAATGTACTAATCAATAACTTGATGTTTAGTTGGGAGCCAGTATCAAGTGGAGTGCTGAGGTGTCCATCCTGTGGTGTGTCTTGTTTAATATCTTCATCAGTGATGTGATGGGAAGATGGGATGGAGTGCACCTTCAGTAACTTTGTGGATAACACCAATCCGGTTGAAGTAGTAGATGCACTGGAGGGTAGGGGTAGGATTCAAAGAGACCTAGACTAATTGGAGGATTAAACCAAATAATCTTGTGAAGTTCAGTAAAGACAAGTGCAAAGTCCTGCATTTAGGATAGAACAATCCCATTGGCACTGATATAGGCTGGGGACTGACTGGCTAAGCAGCGGTCCTGCAGAAAAGGACCTGGGGATTATATTGGATAACAAGCTGAATATGAGCCAACAGTATACCCTTGTTACGAAGAAGTCGAACAGCATACTGGGGTGCATTAGCAAGAATGTTTCCAGCAGATGGAGGGAAGTGATTATTCCCCTCCACTTGGCACTGGTGAGGCCACAGGTGGGGTATTGCAGGGAGTTTTGTGTCTGCCCCCCTCCCCCCAAACACACACAATTTGTGGACAAATCGGAAAGAGTCCAGTGAAGGGCAATGAAAATGATTAGAGGCCTGGGGAACATGACTTCTGAGGAGAGGCTGAGGGAACTAGGCTTGCTTAGTCTGGAGAAGAAAAGACTGATAAGGGACCTAAATACAGCTGCCAGCTACCTGAAGGATGGTTACAAAAAAGATGGAGCTAGACTGTTCTCAGTGGTTTGCGTATAACAGAACAAAAAACAATGATCTCAAGTTGCAGCAAGGGAAATTTAGGTTAGATATTAGGAAAAAAAACCTCTCTCATGAAGAGGTTAGCAAAGCACTGGAAAAGGCTACCCAGAAGTTGTTGTTTCTCTGTCCTTGGAGGCTTTTAAGACCTAAGTAGACCCAAGTAGACAAAGCCTTGGCTGTGATGATCTAGTTGGGGGTAGTCCTGCTTTGAGCAGCAGTTGGCCTAGATGACCTCCTGAAGTGCCTTCCAACCCATGAGTCTATTAATGACTGAGCCTTTAGTAATTAATTTAAAATGAGAAAATTACCTGTTGCTTGGTTCTAACTTGCTGCCTTCATCTGAATGCCACAGTATGACCACCACTTCTTTTAGTTCCTTCTTTTTTTGCTCACTCATTCATTAATTCAGTCTGTCAGTGAGTCCATTATTTTATTTAATTGAGAAATCAATTGGCATTGGTTTAACTGACTTGAGAGTCATGTTTGAGCCAGGATTCTTGCTTTGTTTGCATGAAATAGGACTATTTCTCATCATTTTCATCAAAAGATTATTTTTCGCAAATTATAGAATTTCCATGAGTACCCTGTCATTTAAAGGCCTTGCATATAACCTTTAACTTTAGAAGAGATACATGTCGAAAAGAGCTCATCTAAATGGCACTAGTGCAAACTTCAGTGTCTTAAGCATCCTTAAAAAAACGTCAATGAACATAATTTAAAATACAACCAGGGAAGTCTGTTAAACTTCTGCCTGGCTGCCAGAACCAGGTTTGTTACCTGGCTTCCTGAAATCTGAGCTTTATCTACTCAATAGATCATCCCTAATGTTCCAAAGAATTAGAAGGAGGTAGGAGGAAATGTTTATGCAGCCAATTTACTGTGTATAAATCATTTAAAGATCATTGGATAAAAGGTGCTAATATTTTCATTATTCAATAGACCTTATTGGTTCTAAGAAAATGGAGGCATTATTTCTTATCTTCCCCGCTCAGTTTGAAAGCAATGCAGCAATGATAATTTATACCAGCAGAAAAAGGAGAGGGCAGACCCTCAGTTGCTATAAATTCTCATACCTCTACTAAGGTTAATGTAGACATAATTTAAATGAGCTAACTATCTGGACCCTAATCTTCAAGGCATGGCTTCAGGGAATTTTCATCATCCCTGTTTATCCCCCATTCTCTTTGTTCCTACCAGTTGTCTCAGGAACTTTATTTTGTACTCTATCTAGCACACATTTTACTCCCAGAGGACAATATCAAAATCTTGCTTTCCTTTTAATAGCCCTACTCATAGCTTGGGCTCTTCAGAGACCTTACAAATAACGGAGAACTTTGCCTTTTTATGGCTCAATGAACCCACCCCAGAGGTTCACCACAGCAGAAGAGTTTGTTTCCTTTGAGTCAAGGCCTCCATGAACCCAACCTACACTTAACGAGCAAGCAGAAAACTGGTACTGAATTTTTAATCAGAGCCTGGAGGAGCTTTGCCTTTTTTCTTTTCTTTTTTTTTGATATACTATATAGGGTCTCTGGTGAGCAGTTCAGTAGCTCTTATTTTAAAATAGTAGTTAATCGTTCTTTCTGGTTTTCTTTATTTCTGAGCAAATATTTTCTTCTCTATTTCCTGTTTCTCATCTTTTTAATTCCCCCTCCCCCCAGTTTAACCTGCTATGTTCTGAATGTGATGTACCTTTAAAAGAAGCTTTGCAGAAAAGAAAACAAAATAAATAAAGCATGTAGTTCTACAATAGACATATCCGTTCCAGGTCTGTAGCCAGCTTGTAAAAGTGCTTCATATTTTGCTCTAAGTGAGGAAAATTTCCAGACCTTGAAAGATACATATAAGCAATAAATCTCTTTAGCAGTGCCTTAGTGGAATAAAAATAAATAAATAAAAGAAAGAAGTACTTGGGTTTCCTTACATGATGTCTTCCAATAAAGCTCAGTCTTTAAAAGGCTGTTTTGGAGAACAGAGTCTAAGCTTTTGGCACATTACAATGAAATGAGATGAGATGACAACAAGAATGTGAACCATTCAGCTTTAGAGGATAGGCTGGATGAAAGAGAGCCATTTTCAAGTGCTTTATGAAGGATATTTACTCTCCCCATCTCTGTTTATATTTCAAACAGGGGCTCCCTCAATAGGGAGTCAGTAGAAATGGAATTGAAGGAAATACTGCCTGTAAAGTGAACTGTCTATGTTTCTCTGGATAGGATCTCATCTTTTCATAATGTGGGGACATTGCCCAGATCCTTCAATATTCCAGGATTAAGAAGAAAGAAAAATAACCGCCCCCCTCTCCCCACAAAAAAACCCCAGCATTTGCCTCTTTACGGTCTATAACCTTCCCATCTCCATACTTTCTTGCCTGATTCTGAAGGCAAACCAACCCCACGGTGTGCTCCTGTAGATATAAGGTTATTAGCAAGTGCAACATTAACCTGCTTAGACCTTATTTTCATTAGCTCAGAAAGGATGGCAGGATTAGCTAGCTGGAAGAAGCATGATGTGATTTAGTTCTATTTGATGCTTCTGCCTTAGTAAATGTCAGAAGCAGGGAACAGAGTATTAATAATCATTTGCATCCAGTGTGCTTAAGGCAGCTCTCCAAGAGAATGCACTCAGTAAAAGAAAGCTCCAAGGTAGCAGTCCCCTATTTGTTTTTTAACTCATCCAAAAAAAATGTAAACTGGCCTATTCAAGAAAGATCTGCAAAATGCAGGGTTAAATAAAAACACTGGTATCTATTTAAAAGCAGAAAGGCAGTTTGCTGGAGCAGTTATTTCATGTTAATCACTTTGTATTTACTGCAGCCTGAGAAAGACGCATTTGTTATGCAGACAGTGTTCATTGTCGTAGCTTGATCATTAATGTAGTGCTGCCAGCAACAAAATGAATTAGCTCTCTGAATACTAAACTGGGAAACCAGTGTTGAACCAGAGTGTGGCACAATGACACTTGCAGGATTAAAATATACTATCTGGCTAAGAGAGGGTGTATTTGTGACCTCTGCTAACTATCATCTATTTTTAAGACTGGCATTAGGAGGAAACATCTCTGGAATGGTAGAAAACTGTAGGACAAACAACAGCAATCATTTGTGTTCCCATGGGAGTTTTTGTTCTTTTGAGAATACAGATCTCTCATGGGTTCTTTCCCATGCTTGGCCACAGTTTTTTTTTCCCCCATCAACAATTTATCATCTATCCTTTTCCATGCATGCCTTGAATTTCTGCAATTCCTGGCATATTGTAGATCCATAGCAGCACTGCGGAAAGTGCATGAATATAAAACACTAAGGAATCAAAGACCTACTGTGTCCATGAAGAGATGTCGCAGACGTGCAAAAACAGAGTAACAAAGAGAATGCCACCTGTCACTCTGAATGTTTTCATACTGCTTTTGATGTCACTGTGTCAGAAGAATAACAACACTAATCTTAGAATGCTAGCTTACTACTATTAGCTCTAACCTGCTGTGCATGGGCCAGTGAACTTGAAAGGCTTGATTATTTGTTTAAAAAAATAAAAAGTAAGTGTTAAGCTAATTTCTTTGCTGACTTTATACTTAACATATATTAATGGGACCTCAGGATTTGCCCTATACTAAGTGATGTGCTCAGTTCAAACTTGAAGGTAGCTATTTCACTTTGTAAACTGAAGGGACTCCTTGAGCCTGCTCATGTGAGGTTCTGTTTATGCAGACCTCCTATTACATGCAACAGCAACATAGACTTTAATTCAAACTAAACTATTAAATGTTACTTAGAGAGAAAATTAATAATGCAGGAGGGGTTTGGAATCTGAGGTTTAAGCAACACAATATTTACACAACTGAAAAGGTTCTGAGTATAGTGAAGGTTTCTAGCTGCAGAAGTTTGCTGTTGGAAATGAAAGGGAGTAAGACGCATCAATTCCTAATTCCAAGAGGATTTTATGACTGCTCTTTTAATTTATACCCACCATTTTTATCCCATATCAAGATATTGGCATTGACAAAAAATAGTCTTTTGCTTGGCACATGCGACTAGAGCATGACACAGAATGTATTATACTAGAAATAAATATCTGATGCACAGAGAATGACATATTTATTAGAACTGGAATAAGGCCATTGTAGAGCAGATGCTACATGCTCATTAATGTTACCAGTTCATACGGTTTCAGGATAAGAGTTTAGAAAATACATTATACCTGACTGTTACTCTCTTCACTCTCACATGAACTTTATGAGAAATGCTATCCATCTTTAGGAAGGAATACACAGACAATTAATGTACAGGATTAAAACAAACTGGGGGGAAGGGGAAATATTGTTACCACCATTATTTGGTTCAGTGATCCAAAGGATGATTATATAATAATAATAGTTTGCACGTATTAGTAAGGTAGCACTTTGCAGCTAATTAAATGTTTGTACAGTCCTTTGAAATTATTAAATCATTTTAAACTGTGTGTTCAATATTATTTATTTAGTTCTTTTTACCTGATGATCTCCATGAACATTACAAATATGTAATTAAGCTTCATGAAACTTGTACAAGGTAGATAAAGGTATGTATAAAGGCTCATCTCACTTCCCATTGGAATGCAGCCAGCTCAGGAGTGGGACATACAAACTGTTAACACACAGCAAGATTTAAAAAGAATTCAGGATAGAAAGTTTAAAAAACAAACAAACAAACAAAGAACCCAACTATATTGCAATGCTAAATATTACAATGTGTGGAACACACAAGAATTTTGTCTCAAAGTTCCAGAATGCAATGATATGTTAAATCATAAACTATCAGGATTTTCCATTTTCAAATGATTATAAGTGCATTGCATTAATTGGATGTATTGCATAATACACTGATAATGATAAATAGATCGTGTTCCTCAGTGAATAATAATTAGTTGTTGAGTGGTTGTGTGAGTCATTGTGATTTTTTTTTCATTCACTTTGCCATCTCTGAAACACACTGAACTAGGCTTCTATTTTTCTTAGTGTTTGCTTAAGCACCCTGAATGCATTCACTTTTATGATTTCTATCTAATAAGAAGAGAATTTGAAAGGGATGAATATGTATTGCCATTGTTACTTCATTCATGTCTCAAACTAGAAATTAAATCCTGTATTCAGTCTATAAAAGCATACTTCTCTAGAAATATTTGCATTATAAACGTAAACCTGGGAGACTTTGTCAATCTCATCTTTCTCAAGGTACATCTCCTGCATAGATTCCCTAGAACTCTATAACTGCAAAAGACACTAGTGACAAACTCAGCACTCAACATTATTAGCCCAGTATTCCTGAGGTCAGGAAAAGCATATCTATTAGGGATTAAGTCCTGGCCCCATGAAACTCAAGGAAAATGTTGTTATGAATTTCAGTGGGATCAGGGTTTCACTTAGATGTGGAGAAAAAAGCTATTGGTTCACCTTGTCCACTATCTCCTAACAAGGCAGAATTATTTTCTTTAAAGTCCTTTGTCCATGCCATAGTTTTTTGGAAGTCTGTGAGTTCCTCACCCTTTTAACTGTTTACAACTTTTAAATTCAAGAAGAAATTAATTGTCATTGACAATTTTTTTTTTCTGATGGTCCATCTTCCTTTTCTTTCATAGTGGAAAAAAAAGAAACATCATACCTCACATGATTTTTTCTCCTTTCCCAGTTATTTATTCTTAGCCCTTCATCCTTTTTTGTATACCTAGCCCTTGAAGAGTGACAACATGGTTTAATGAATAAATCTTTTCACTGGAACAGATCATTAGTGAACTACTGCACTGGCAAGTCTTTCACACTGTTATTCTGTCTCATCTAGTTATGTCTTTAGCTCTTCATTGAAAGGACTGTACTATGTTTATACCTGTAAAATAGGGCTCTGATCAGGGCTGAGACATCATGATGCTGTCATAACAGTATTTTAATTAAAAACATTCTTGCCTGTTAACCAGCAGAACGCATGGTATTTTTCCAATACTCCATTTTTTATATTTCAAATTTTAAGGGCCTATTCCTCCCATATTTCCTGATGATGTTGAAGTCAATGTATATTAGAACTAGGCATCAATAATTTTATTTCCTTGTTGCTGTAGTTCAGGGGTGGGCAAAATATGGCCCACAGGCTAGATCTGGCCTACCAGATGACTGGAACTGGCCAGTGGTTGCCCCTGTGGTGCTCCACATGGGGACATGCCATGCCTGCTCGCGCCAGGGCAGCCTGTGCTTGGTTCCCACCAGCCCTGGCCCTGGCCAGCATGCAGCTTCTCCTGAAGCTGTTCCCAATTCGGCTGCAGCTGTGTGCTGCTCTGCAACCCCCACTTCCAGAGGTGGCTCTTGATTTTGATCTTGCCACTGCCACACCATGCAAGGTGAGCAGTTTCAGCTGGGTGACTCCTATTGCAGTGCACAAGGCCCTGGCTTCTGCTCCCAGCCACCTTCCTGTGGAAGGCTGCTGGGATCTGGAGCCAGAGCCCCACTTGCCTGTCGGGAACATTGTGGTGCAGTGTGGCAGGGGGCATGGAGTAGCACCCAGCTGGCTGCAGCCACCCTGAGCATAACCCGCTGAGATCTGCTCCTGCTCCTGTCCCTGCTGCATCATGCCATGCTGTGCCATGCTGTTCCAGGCAGGCAGATAAGCAGCTTCAGCCAGGTGGCTCTTGCCCGTGCCAGGGCTCCAGCTTCAGCTCCTGGCTGTCTTCCCAAGAGCTGGAGCCAGAGCCCCGTGTGCTGGGGCAGAAGCAGGGGCAGCTTCCAGCAGGCTGTTTCCAAGCTGGCTGCAGCCAGCTGGATTCTGCTCTGTGCCGCCTGTCTCCAGCAACAGCGCCTCCTGTCGCTCCTGCCACATTGTGCTATAACACTGCTGGTGGGCATGCATGGCTTTGGCTCTAGATCCTGGAACTAGAGGCAGGGGGTGCAGAGCAGTACCCAGCCCAGCTGTGGGCAGTATGGGAGCATGGCCCAGGCTGCCCCGGTGTGAGCACGTAGGTCTCAGCCCCATGTGGAGTGCCATGGGGGCAGGGCAGACTATACTACCCAAGGCAGCTCTGCTGCTTGTCTCCTGCTCCCTGTTCCCCTTACCTATAGCAGGCGTCTGGGACCTAGTGCCCCCCCCGCCCCCCTCCATACACACACATACACATACATGCACATGCCCCCCACACACCCAGAGGGCAGGGGCACGTGATCTGAGCCTCTTCTACCCCTCCCACTCCACTCCTGAATACTGCTCCTGCCCACCCACAGCCCATAGGGATTGCTGTTGTTGTTGGGGAGGGAGTGCTGACCCAGCCTGTAACAGCTGACCAAAACTTCTTATGTGTTTTGGTCAGCTGGGCCCAACTTGGGCCCAAATAATTGCCCACCCCTGCTGTAGTTCCACCTAATGTTCCCTTCCATATACACACTACCCTTTTCAGTAAATTCTTTTTTAGCCTCTGCTGATTGACCATTCCCTCACTAGCTATTTCTTGTCCATTACAGCTTTGTTTTTCAAGGAAAATTGCAGATCGTTATACTTTCATTTCATTATGAACTCTCTTAGGACTCTGTAGTCTGTCTCCAGGCTCATACATTTTATTACTATCTCCCATTGCATCACACTTACTAGATTTCTTAATTTTCCCAAATTTCCTTTCTTAAAATTTAATACCCTTCTATTGCTGTATTCAGTGAACTCGTTCCCTTTGTGGAACTAGTAGAAACAAACAAACATGCAAAGATTTTAATAGGCTAGCTTGAAAAAAACAACCCCAGAGAGCATATGCAGACATTACACTTAGCCAGTGGACCCACCAATCCCCACTCCCATGGACCTGCCAGCCCCACCCCAATCCTACCAAACCCTCACAGACCCGCTAACTCCCACCTCATATTACCCACCCTTCCCCCTCCCCCAACTAACATAGATCACATTCCCAGTGCAGCTCCCAGCAGCAGTGCATATATGCATACGTGGAACCTGATCTGTGATCATGCATCTTAAAGTAAGCTGTGTGATCATCAGGGATCCTGGTTTTCTCTTATTTAAAAAAATCCCCAATTTTTGGATGAAAAAAAGTAACCCAAAATCCACATTTTTCCATGATTAAAATGAAATGTCACTAAAATATATATAGTGGCATTTCATTTTAATCATGAAAAAAATGTGGATTTTGGATTACTTTTTTAATCTGGAAGTTGGGGATTTTTTATCAGAGAAAACCAGGATCCCCTGTGATCTTAGATCACATCCTGGGAACATCTGCACTGTGCCCAGAGCTAGCAGACAAACTCAATCTCCCGCCATTAAACCACTCAAAGATTCCATAATGACATGATTCACAGATGTTGACAAGTGCTGTATTCATAAGCACAGGCAGGTCTAGTGAAAATTATTATGCATCACCTACAAATTAAGCTCATATTTAGATGCATATTTACTCACCTTTAATTTCTTTTTCTGTGGCCATCTAAGAAAAATCTCTCCACTTCATCTGTTACACTGCACTATAACAACTAACTAAAAAATGGATATAGCCAGCCACCAAGTAAGAGCTGGAACACTTATATGCCAGATAGTCATAATTCTCTGTTGTTGTATCTCATTGCTGATACATCTGCAGAACAAATAATGTTAAAACAAAATGGTTTGAAAGGGACAGTTTGGGAAAAAGAGGGTGGAGAGTGTTCACAGAAGAGTTAAGAAACAGTCTCTCTTATTATTGTCTTTTATTATTTCTATAAGGTTTTGTTGCTCTTTCTTGTTATGCCAGTGGCACTGAATCTCAAGGAGGCTATTTTTGGTGCATGTATTTTGAGTGTAAGACCCCAAATTGTGCCACGTATTTGGGGAAAAAAGAAAGAGTTTTTTGCACGTTGTAGTTCAGGAGCCAGGAATTAATCGATATGTCTATCTTGTAAGCTTCAGTCATGTTTCCAAGTGGCAAAATAAACTTGTTCCCTATATCCAGAGTGGATGGAGTCAAATATATGCAAGAGAAAAATGTATTTCCTTTTACACAATAAAAAAGTCATTGAACTAAAGTAACTAACATAGAATTAACTCGCGGGATCTTTGGCCTCAAATAATTATACTATTCAAATATGGCCCATTCTTCATTACACGCTACACTGTTCAGTCTCTTCATCACAGAGTTCTTTATCTTGGACCTTCATTTGGATTCTCAGAATTGCTCACCTATCCCTGCCCTCTCTCATTCTCCTGGACTTTCAACCTATTAATATCAATGACTTTTCTTCTGCTCAGGGCTTTCCTTCAACTGACAAAGTTGTTGATTCTCTCCCACTTTGGCTCTTTTGCCCTTCTTTCCCATCAGAAGGTCCTGTGAATTCCAAGACCTAACACCTTCTTATAGTTCCTCCTTGTGCAGCCAAATGTTCCTGCCAGAAGTCTCATGGGCTTCTTCTACTACAATTTAATTTTCCCTTCCTTCAGTTCTGTCACTTGCTTAACTAATCAGCCAGACTTCTCTACTCTAATTGAACTCTATGCCCCAAATCATAGCTGCTTATCTGCCACTCTGACTCCATCTGCCAACCACCCCTACTGTGTCTCCAATTCCAACCCTGCCCTTTTTTTTGCTAATTTCTTCAAAGATAAAGTTGAAGAGATCCATGTGACCCCTCCCCAAGTTCTAAATTTGTGTCATAACCCTTGAGTTATTTTTATTCTCCTAGAGGTGGAATCAAAATTTCTACAATATCTGCAGTACCTCTTATAGCATGTTGGTAAATTACTAATAGTCTTTTTCAGTTGTCTTATATCCCTGAAATAGTTCTGAGCATTTCTCCTTTTATTTTTTAATTCAGCAATGTCATTTAGAGGGAAAAAAGAGTAGTAGATCTACATGTATATCTGTGTTCTATGTTCAGATTCCCCCTTTTCTTATTGTAGTTGGCCAGCTAACTTTTCTGTCTTAGTGTCTTGTATCTATTTCAGTGGAAATTAAGTGATTACTGGCTAACTTTACTGGAAAAAATACGAATGTTATATGAAATTTTTGTTGCCTCTCGTTATCATTTTACCTTTAACAGTAAAGATAGAGTCCTTAGAGGAGAAAAAAGTGCAGACCTAATACATATTACTATGCAGGTTTTATTTACAATATCTACATGCTTACAGAAACAAATAAAAAGGTATGCTCCCTGACTTGAAAAGTATACAATTGAGACTAACAAACTTCACAAGGTGGTAACAGGTTTAGACATGAATGAGTATTACAGATATTTGATTATGCAGTTTACTTAAATACTCATGCTGGAAAAGATACCAAGTGACACACAGAATCATAGTTACCGCGATGAGACATGAGGAGTGTGCCGATCTCTTTGATAGATGGATTTCAACTGTTCAGGGCTTTGTAGAGCCCTGTCAACAACTTGAGCTGCCTCTACAGAAACCAAAAGAAGTAATCTTAAAAGTCCATGTCACAAAAAATTTGTTTCCATGCTGAAACCTAATGCAAAATTGAAATACCAACAAAATCCTAAAACAAAAAAGGTTTTATTTTGAAATATTGAAAATAAGCATCAAATATTGAACTGGAATAAACATTCTGAAATACATTTTGTTTACATTCAATTGTTTAGGTTCTATTGAAACAAAGGAAACTACAGTCTATAATTTCTTATGAAATGTTTTGATTGGATAGAATCACATTTTTTAATTGGAAATGTTATATCTATTTTAGCTTTCTCATATGGAATGTTTAATTTTCAAATTCTCTTATTTATAACATGGTATTGGTTCAGGCATTCTGTATCCCTTTCTCATCTCTTATAGCCATACATATAATATAACATGGCTATCTATATAGAATAGAATAGAATAGAATAGAATAGATGAAAAGGGAATACAGAATATACATATGACTCTAGGGTGGCCAGGCATATTTTCTCATATGGTGACTTATGAAAAGATTATACTTTCCAAATATTTAACACGCTAATAATATTAATCTCTACCAGTCTAGGCAACAAAGTTCCTCAACATTGATAAAAAAATCCAGATTTCCCCATTGTCGTGACATCATTAGAAACATGTATGTAATTACCATATGCCTACTCCATTTCTAAAAAGAATGATCTGGCTAGATTAATATAATCATTAGGGGTCTGAAACAAGTAATAGCACTGTATGAGGTTCGTTAATTGCAGAGGTGCTCATTCTGCACTTCAGGAGGGTTCTTTCTGTAATGCACTTTTCTACTAAATGTCACTAAAGTGGTCTATTAACATTCTGACTGCACTAGCAGTTGCTTTGTCAATTTTAATTATGTGGACAATTGCTCCATCAGATGCTTGAAACTGGATGATATTTTATACTTTGAGTTTTCTGATTGTTTAGATTTGGTTGTTTTTTTGTGTCTATTCTATCTGTAGATCAAGACAAGGAAACTACAGCAAGTGAGAAAAAGTAAGGTGATCCAAAGTTCCCTCCTACTTCAATAACTATGGGACCAGATAGTTTAATAATCATGGCTTTAATGTCTTTGTGTTTAACTCTTATTCCACTAAATAGTATCTCAGTACGGATGTCTTTT
Source organism: Alligator sinensis (assembly GCF_000455745.1). Taxonomy (NCBI): domain Eukaryota; kingdom Metazoa; phylum Chordata; order Crocodylia; family Alligatoridae; genus Alligator; species Alligator sinensis. The sequence continues at coordinate 662,387 of NW_005842721.1, forward strand.
TAGGTGTGTTGTGAAAGCATCAGTGATGGGCCTTAATGCAAAAGTTTTGTGGGGGAAAGGAGTGAGAGAGGGTTAATTTTAGCTGTACTACCCAAAGATTCAGATCTTTATGACAGCTGCATAAGACATTTTTATTGTTGTTTTTATTACTGAAATATCCTCTACTGAACAGTTAGTGGTATGATAAATTAGGTCTCTCCACAGTTACCTCTTCTTCACTAATGTTGGTGCTTGATTCATTATCAGTTTAATTTACTCTTTTATGTCCTTTGTCAATGCAATCCTTGGTTTTCTCCTTCTCCTCCTTCCTTCCACATATCCTTGAATGACTGTCTTCTCAGGATTCCCCTTTCCTCTCTTAAGAGTGTTCAAGTAATCTTAACACTCTTCTTTTACTGGTGTTGATAAGATCTTTTGTTACACCAATCTTTAATGCCCAGTCATTATATATTTTTTCTGTCCATGGGATTCTCCCTTTTTTCAACAAGACTGAATTTCAAATTCTTCTAGCCTCTGAATTTCTTTCTGAAAATCCAAATTTGGTACCCATAGTAGGCTGCCAGTCTTTGATGGTCTGAGTTTTGTTTTGAAGCGGACTCTTCTATCCTTTCAGTTCCATGATAAGTTCTGCCTGGATGTTCTTGTTTTGCTTAATGTCTTTTGAATATTTCATTCACATGGTCAACCTCTTTCCTTCTTGCCCATCAGAATCCTTTGTTTCTGTTCTTTTTTTCATTTTTAAGGTTACCATTTTTCATATGACACATTAATTGAGAGTCCACAGTCTTTTCCTACTGTATGCAAGATATTGGCTAAAACCTGTAGTTTCTTAATGAAGTTCTGCTTGCATACCTCAAATTATTTAGTATATAATACAGTATTATATAATATTGTTGTAAACCTTCTGCTGGGCACTGGTCAGCAGCAGCAAGGCCCAGATTCAATTTTGGGGTACTAAATATATTTTTTCCTTGGCTCAAGCCCCTACCCAGAACACCTGGGAAACACTAAGTGAATTACTAGGATGTTCCACATAAACAAAAAAAACCCACTCCTCACAAGCAGTATAACACAAAAGACAGATTTATTACAGAAAACAGAGAAAACATCAAATGCAATTTAAAACACTACTAATGACAAGACATAATCTATAGCTTGCACTGAGCCAAGGGAAATGGCTAGAGATTGTGGGGCCTTGTGCAGTGCAAGGGGCCCCTTGTTGCTGGTGGAGGAGTGGTATCATGCCAAACTTTGTTCCCACAGAGAGGTTGTAAGTGTGCATGTGACTGTGGCTTCAGACAGCATGCACACCCCAAAACTTCTGGGATGGATTATATGGCCTGCTAAAACAAAACTGCAGGAAAGACTCTAAAAGGAGCCACGTTCCTTAATGGCAACAGCCAGCCCAACTACACAGCTTGGCTACAGCAGAGGACCATCAAAAGACAAAAGGAGAAAGACCAGGCCTACCTTCTAGGCCTGGGCTGCAGGTAGTTTGGGGTCACAGCCCTACTGGGAGCAGAAAGTTGCAAACCTCAACCCCAGCCCAAAACTGGCAGGATTAGAAACTCCCACGTTGCAACCCTGTTTAAATTGCCAGACTTAACTCTTGGTCAGCAATCCCAAGGAACCAATACTCTTTTCCCCCAGTATTAATCCCTTAAAACCTCAAAAAACCAGAAGAGAAGAACAAGGAGAAGAGAGGAGTTCCCAGATACTGGGACATTTCTCCCTCTATCCCCTCTACCTGAAATTCCCTTTTAACTATCTGCAAACTCCTCCCTTGGAGGAGACTTCACTCTTCAGCAGTCCCTAGCAGCTTCTTTCTCCTCAAACCAGCCTAGCTTACCTTATACCCTTTTGCATGACATCACTCTGACCTGGTCCAGTCAGGGAGTACCACACTCTAGTTCCTCTCCCAAGCAATCAGGATGAACATTCCTCTGCTTCCCCTGGCCAATGAGGCCAAAGAGTGTTATACATTTTCCTCAGATACAGGCCCTAGCTTGTCATGTGCTGAGCACATGACCAAAACACGGGGGCTATCTTGCCTACATAAAAAACATACACAAAAAGCCCCCACAAAATACAACCCACATGTGTATGGAGCCGTTACACTGGAAGTCCATTCATAGCATCTGATGTAATAGGCTGCTGTGCCTTCTGCCTGACTTCATACCAACATAGCTAACTACCTCTCTATACTCTGCTCTTCAAATAGAGTCACTGCATAGTCTCTAGATCATATAGAGTCTGTATAGATTATACTATAATAGTGAACTGTATATAGAACGTAGGGAATCTGAAATATAAGAAAAGTTTGTATTGCTTGACTTTGTAGCTATCACTATTCTGTTCACTCCAGCTTCTAGACACCACTGAAGAGGATACATTATAAGAGGATAAGGGATGTCCAAAGAAAAGATTCTACCTAGGAAAGCACAGAAACACCATCAGACTTGAAGGACGTTTGTGCCCAAAAGCTTGCAAAGAATGATTTTTCCAACTATTTAGTTGGTCTAATAAAAGATATCACATCTATTCAAAGAACCTTGTCTGCCAAAGAAAATAGAGTATTTATCCAGATTACTAAAGGATTTCATTATACAGCACTGCTTGATAGACCGTACCTGTGGATATATCTGTTATGTCAGTGACAGGAATTGTTTGAACTCCACTAGCTCTATACAATAATTTTCATGATAGGAGGATGACAAGAAGAATTAGGTGGATAGGAGGAGAATCTAAAATGGCTAACTTTCTCAAAGAACAATAAATGCAAATAGTCCATGGACATAGGAGGGAATCTTATGAAAGTCTGAGGCCAGGTTTGGCATGTATGGAAGTCTGAGGCCAGAGTGAAGACTAGGGTTGTTTTTTTTCTGGAGAAGAGATTAAGTTCCCTGAAGGGTAGTTATAGAGAGGATGAAAATGAACTTTTCTCTGTGGCCATAGGGGACAGAACTAGAAGCAGTGGCCCATGAGCTGCAGCAAGGGAAATATAAACTGGATATTAGGAAAAAGGTTTTGACCATGAGGGTGGTCAAGCAGTGAAACAGGCTACCTGGAGAAGCTGTGGAATTTCCATCCTTGAAAACTTTCAAAGGTAAGTTGGGCAGACACTTACCTGAGATGCTTTATTCAGGGATGATACTGCCTTGAGAAGGTGGCTGAACTAGATGACCTTGTGAGATCCTTTCCAAGCCTACTTTTCTCTGATCCTGAAATCATATAATGGCATAGGCAGGAGCAAGATACAAGTCACATGTGAGGCAGGAACAAGGCAGAAGAGTCAACGGCTGGAGCAAGGTAAGAGCAAGGCTAGAACAGGCCAGGAGGATTTGAGGCAGAGATGAGACAGGAGCAAGGCAAAATCAAGTCCTTACTGGGTCCCAAATGAAAGGGCTGTAAGTTCTCTTTCCAGGACAACACGCAAGGCAAAGTGGGAGGGTTCTGGAAGGCCATGTAACAGGAAGACATGATGGACTAACAGATTGTCTGTAGCCATTGCAAAAGAGAACTGGGCAAAGAGCAGAAAGGGGGCCATTTTTGTTAACTGGTGTGCTGCAGTGAGAATCACATTCTGGCCCTCGGATATTGATGACTCCACTATGAAGTCTATGGTCTTATGAGGCAAGGTTGTGAGGGTGTCTCTATAGGTACTACTAGTCCAAACTGTGTCTGATAAGGAGCCTTAGTGCAGCTACAAAGAGTGCAGGATGACACATTGGCCTGTACCTTGGTCCCCATCTGGGGCCACCAGAATGATTGGGAGACTACATAAGTTTTTGTTCTGGCTGGCATGTCTTGAGTAAGGGCAGACCTCAAGTGCTTCAGCTGCAGGAACCTTTCAGGGAAGTACAGATAGCTCTGTATGTACAAAAGTACTTTATTCCAAGTATGTGGCAGTTGAAAGGAGCCCTTGTGCTCTTGTATTGTGAAGTGATCAATAGAGCTAAACACACTCTATTGTGCATTAATAGGTGCATCATGAACAGGTCTAAGGAGGTGATACTTCCTCTCTATGTGGCATTGGTAAGGCCACAGCTGGAGTACTGCATCCAGTTTTGGGCGCTGCACTTCAAAAGGGATGTGGATAACCTTGAGAGGGTCCAGAGGAGGGCCACTCATATAGTTAGGGTCCTACGAGAAAATATTAAGGGACCTGGATCTCTTCAGCCTCCATAAGAGAAGGCTGAGGGGATCTGGTAGCCATCTACAAATTTGTCAGGTGGGGTGGAGGGGGCAGCGCAAGGTATAGGAGATACTCTGTTTACCAAGGTGCCCCTGGGAGTAACTAGAAACACCAGCCACAAAATGACAGAGCAGATTTAGACTAGACATTAGGAAGAACTTATTTATGGTAAGGGTTACCAGAGTCTGGAATGGGTTTCTAAGGGAGCTGGTGCTGTCCCCTACCTTGGAGGACTTTAAGACGAGACTCAACAAACACCTGTCTGGGGTTATCTTTCCTGCGCAAGGCAGGGGATTTGACTCAATATCTACTGAGGTCCCTTCCAACCCTAAAAATCTATGAAATCTATGAAATCACTGTCAGAAGTCCTGTGGCCAAAGGGTCATTCAGAAGTGTTTCTGGAAACAAATAAAGGAAATCCTGAGACAAATTCCACACAGAAAATTCTGAGGCAAGATAACGGTTTGGGCAGGCATGTCTAGGTCTGGGTTCTCTGTGAAATACTTCTTCCTTGGCAACAAAGCATCTTCTTTCCCACTTTTCCTCCTCAGCTGGTAAATACAAAATGGGAGAGAAAAAGGGCCCAGTGCTGTTGATGAGGGTCAGGATTTGCCTGACTTCAGGCTGTCAAGGTTTTTGTGACCAGTGTAGACACATACAGGGTGGAAGGAGGAAGGAGCCTTCTTCCAACTAATGCCACCAGATCTCACCACCGCCGCTGCCACCGTCACTGCCTGTGGGCAGTTGCTGTGCCCCCTCAGCCCTGGGGGCACATGTCATTCATGGGAGCCTCCAGTCCCCCTGGATGTAGTCGGCCCAGGCCTGACTCGAACCCTCTCTCCGTGTTCCTGCCTCCCTAGCATTGGATGACAGCAGGACACAGCCAAGCTTGCAGGGTCCTGCCCTATGCTGCCACCAAGATGAAGAAGCAGTGGGTGCTGTTCTGCAAGCACCGATGCAGGAGTGGTGGTTCCAGCAGCGGTGGTCCCTGTTAGTGTGCTGTAAGTCTGCAGAGGGGCCAGGAGATGTGAGGGCTCCTGTCAAAGCACATGGGAAAGGCCCCCCCCATGACTCCCTACAGGAAAAGAGGGCAGTTCAGGGCAGGCAGGGCCTTTGCTAGTGGTTCCCCCATGCCTCTCCTTTGGGGAAGGTTTGCTGGCTGGTCAATGAAGCCCTGCAGGGGTGGGATGCTTCACTGCTCACTTGGGATTTAGGTGCCCTTAGAAGCCCACGCTGGGGCTCCATCCCAGGAAAGCAGGTAGGATGGGACTGCATCTGCTGCCAGCACCCAGCACGGCTTTCCCTGCTCCAATTATCTCTGTCCCAGGCAAGTGCCTAGCTCATGCCAAACACTGCCCATGGGATAGGTGGCTTAAGCTCTTGCAGGCTCTGCACAGCTCAGCCCTGGCAAGCTGGGTGCAACACAGCCGGGGCTCAGTTCTCTCCTCAGTTCACCTGATCCAAGGCTACGTTGCACCCAGCCTGCTAGGGCTGAGCCATGCAGAGCCCTCAGGAGTTGATGTCACCTCTCCCATCTGCAATGTACAGCATGGAGGCCAGGTGCCTGCCTGGGATGGAGGTGGATGGATCAGGGAAAGCTGTGCTTGGCACTAGTGACAGACACAGTTCCAGCCCTCCTGCTCTCCCAGGAGGAAGTACCAGCATGGGCTTCTAAGGGTGCCTGAATCCTGGGTCGGCAGTGAGGTATCCTGCCCCTGCAGGGCTGCATTGCCTGGCCAGCAAACCCACCCAGAGGGAGAGGTATGTGGGAGCCCCTAGCAAAGGCTCTGTTGATGCTGCGCTTCCCCTTTCCCCTAAAGGAAGTCATGGGGGGACCCTTCCCCTGTGCTTTGACAGGAGCCCTTGTGCCTCCTGCCCACTCTACTGACTTACCACACACCAACAGGACTGATGATGCCAGAACTGCTGCTCCCTCATCTGTGCTTACAGAACAGTACCCACCACTTCTTTATCTTGGTGGCACCCAGTGGCTGTGCGAGGACCTGTGGGCTCAGCTTTGGCCCACATAGTCACATACCATTAAGGCACCCTATTGCACCTTAAGGTGCCTTAATTAATCATGCCTAAACTTGATACTTGCTTCATGCAGGTATTAAATTTAGACATGATTAGCCTAAAATCACAATTTTTAAAGTTCATTAAGGGTACCCTTAATGCGCCTTAAAAATAGCTAATTCACCTTAAATCACAATGTGTAGATGTACCCTCTGATGTCAGGGTTATGATAAGGATACTTCTAGCATAAAGTAAGATGACAAAACCTTATTACCAGTCCCGCCCCCACCCCTGCATAAATCCAAACCCTAGAACTCATCAGAATACCAAATATAGTTTTAAAAGATTTTAGTTTTGAAAGGTTTTCTACATCTGTTCTTTCTTGTTCTGTTTCAATAAATGCTCTATAAAATTCACAATAACATTGTACTTTTTTTTGAGATAGTGAGGGGTTGGAAGAAGAAAGGGGATAATATAGCCTCTGCACAGAAGGTTCTTAAAGAGATGGTTGGTGAAAACAAAAAACTATGCATTGAATTGCAGCCAGGCTGCTTAGAAACTACTACTTCTAAGTTTTCTGTTTTCATTCTCAACTTTACACTTATGAGCACCTGCAGGGTCCAGGCAGACTGCTTGGGGTTGTCTGTGGCCAGCTGGGACTGGCCCCAGTGGCCAGGAGTTGGCTGCAGCTGGGTCCAGGTACTGGCAGGCCTGGCAGGAGTCTTCAGCACCCTGTGGGGCTGGATGGCACAGCCCTGGCAGCCACACAGCACTGCAGTGCCAGGGAGTGGCACCAGGGTGCATGCAGGCTGGCACAGCTGGCCTGTGCAGGAGGAGCAGTGGCCAGCAGTCACCCCAGGCTCCCTGTACATATGCCCCAGAGCTGCAGACTCCCTGCATGTTTGTACCCCAGGCTTTTAAGGAGAGGCTTCCAACCTCAGTTCCTGGGGCTACCCTGAGGCTGCCCACCTAGTGGGATGGGTGACTGGGAGCAAATTTGCTCTTGGTTGGTATGTCCATGTGCACTACTATGCAGTAACTACTCATGAGTAAATTTGCTACTTGCATTTGTCGGTAGCAAATTTACTAATGAGTAGTGGAGTTTAGTGTATAGTAAGCATGTGCATGTGTAGACACGCATGCTTACTGTGCAGTAAACTGCTCTATTGTGCAGTAAAGCATCTCGTGTAGATGCATGAGTTGTGCAGTGAATCACACCAAAATATCTCCCACAAAAACGTTGCTGCCTACAATTTGAATACTTAAAGGACACTTTGCTCAGCTGTGGCAGAATCAGGGGAACCTAAAGGATTTGAACAGTGCAAGGCAAGCTGGGATGTGTGCTCTTCCCATTGGTGGAAGAGGTACATTCAGCTGCTCTTTAAACCTGATTGGAAAGATGACTTGTGGACACACCAATCTTTCAGCTTCTCCATTGCAGAAAAGTCACAGCATAACTTGACCTTATGACTAGTGTGATGCCTGTTTATAGCTTTAGACACCTTAGTTGCAAAGTAGAATCCAAAGATTTTTTTTTGCTTTAAACACTATTTAGTTCTCTGTAGTGTAGATAGCTTTTAGTACTAGTATTATTTTGTAAATTAGCTAAATGATATTGTACCATGCAATTTTCTGATTCTCTTGTTAGAAATAATAGAAAATAGACAGTATTGGTGTACGTACTTACTTGTTGTATATTCTCAACCCATTAAAGTTAAATAAAAAGAATATTAACAGTTAATGTGTTCCATGTCTTCCTTCAGTTTCTGCTTGTCTTTCTTAAATAAGAATTTGAGGAATTGGCTAAAAGAAATGAAAATCACTTAGCAGTATGGAGTACAATATATATAGTTTATGAATATTAGTGTTTTAAGGAAAAGTCTACATTGTTAATTATTCTTTTCAGGGGCCATAGGGAGGGCTGGAGTGGCATGGGTGCTAAAGTGCATAATGGACAGCCCAGAGATCACAAGTTTGGAAGCCATAGCAAAAGTGCTAACAGTATGGCCCTGTCAGATCTCAACGTATCTGTGAATTCTGCTAAATATCTTGCCACAGGTCCACAAGAAAGGAAAGGAGGTGGCCAGACTGGATTATGGAGCTAAAGATCCTCATTTGTGAGGTGTAGCATTAACATAAATTTGTTTCATTCAGGCATTGTAACAACAATTGCAATAAAGCAATAAATTCCAGTTAAGACAAACGAGTAGAAGATCCATTAGAAACCCTGAGATAGCATCTGCTTAACACCACAGAATCATTCCTCTCAGGACCCAGTACACTAATAGGTATAAAATCTGTCACAAAACCTAGCTTCAAACTGCACCTTGTTGAAATTATTCAACTGGAACAATCTAATCCTTTAGTCCTTTAGTCCTTGCATACCAAAATAAGGATAGCCTTTTGTGCACAGGCATGCAGGTGTATACCCAGATGCAAAAGCTGCCATGACAGACGTATTCTGGCAATGACACAATCTAGATCTTATATTCTGATTCACATCCAAGTGACTATATATTAACATAAATTGATTTTAGAATCTATGAATCGTATAGTCAGTACAGTTAAATATAAGATAAATGCCTCTAAACAGGTACTCTTTAGCTATGATTCTATAATCCAATATTAGATCCATAAACAGCAACCCTTTAAAAAAATGCTACAATATATTGCCTTTCCAAAAGAAAATTAGACTTTGATTGAAATTCCTTGACTAAATGAAGGCTCAAATACCAGCTAAATAGTATGTATTCCTATCTCTGTTGAATCATTTCATAACGTGTGTTACATCTGAATTCTGTCTAAACTCGTGCTTCAAAATTCATATTGTATTAGATTTTTTTGGGTTGACCTGGAGATTTGCATTAAATGGAGACCTACTTAAAACTTCATCTATCACATAGCGCCACCCCATTTAAATGCTTAAATATTTTCCTGGTGGGGAGGGTCCCATTTGTGGGTCTCCCATCAGAGGGCAACACAGCAGACAAGGACTGTTTGCTTATTTTGAGTAAGAAGGCTGACTATATAAAATTGAAAGGACTACAAGTTTTAGTAGAAATTTAGAAGCTTTAAAAAAGCATTCTGTGGATTGTGAATCAACAGAATTAACCCTAATTCATTAATTCATTTTGAATGGATTTTTAAAAAATGTTGAATAAATATCTTAACCAGACCTCTGAATGTTGAGATTAACTCAGAGTTAACAACTTATCCTCAATATTACACTGGTATAGTATACAAAGTCTTTGCCTTGTAATCTCTATAACAGCTAGAGCAAATGGGAGGATTTGTAGATTGTCAGTCTTAATTTAAAATCCCTGGAAGTTTTTCTAAGGGTATGTCTGCAATGCAGAAAACAGTTGTTTTATTAACTTGGATTTGTTAACCTCAATTAGCCATCTTCGGTCAAAATTGCAGCAGTGGTAAAGCAATATGGGATAGCAAATCAAAGTGAAGAACACTCCATTTGTATCCTAAATCAAATCTTAATAGTTATGCAATAAAAATTTAATTTTGAACACAAGAATTGTCAATACCAGACTAGACCAGTGGCTAGTTTAGTTCTAGATGACCAATAAAATAATCAGATTATTCAGAAGAGGATTCAAGAGATATGGTAGTGATCCATCCTCTCCCACTAACACTGAACAAGTCTTATAAGCTTGTTGTAATGCCAAGAGACATCATCATAAATAATCCTTTAAAATTTCATACAATATCAAGTGTTAGCCACATTACGAGTAAAATTCCTTTTTATCAGCTTTTGCCTTTCCATTGTGAAACAGATTGAGAATAGGTGATATGAGTTGTATATTACTATTATGAGCAGTCTGTTACTAAGCAGTATGTATATTCATTCAGAGCTGACATGTATTTTTACTATTTATTGAAATTGCTTATTTCTTTTCTTCCTCCCAGAAGACTTTTGAACTATGTATTTTCAAAAACCATAAACAACTTTTATTTCATTATTTCTGCCAGCACCTTAAAATGTATTAATTATGTCCCTGAGCAGAAAGATGTGTTCTCTTTCCACAGAAGACTTCACCTTAAATTAAATGTAGTATAACAATATGTAAAAGAAGACATGAACATATTTTAGGGAGACCAGAAGCAGATAGATTCAGAGTCACTGTAATTGTTATAATCAGTGCCAGTACTTGGAAAGCAAAAATGTTGGCATTATTCTAGGAAACATTGGGAGAGAATAACTGAAGATTTCAGTGTGAAGGACCCATTCCACTTTTATATATCAAGAAAAGAAAAATAAAAGTAAAAAGGCAATGAAAAGTGAAGGGTCACAAAAAAGAGGTATGTTCTTCATTTCAGAGGCTACATTTTCTTCTGGTATTGTGGCCTGTGAACTGGCACCATCTCATTGATAATGGAAAAGAAATAGGTGAGGGAATAAACCTGAGATGCTTTCACCTCAAATAGGATACCAATTGTGGGCATTTACCTCCTACTTTTGCCTAAATTTCCATTATTTAAATTTTATATTATGTCTATTGTGGGATGTTATTTCAGACTTGCTATATCGCTACATGATATTTTTGCAACAGTGACATTTATGATTTTTTTTTACAAATATATAAGTATGCCACATGTATTCTTTGTGCACACGTTTGACTTACTAATTAACACCTCCATGATGATTAAGGGATGCAAACTGTGCTCCCATCCTGCTGGTTCCAGTTTGTGCCTTCCAGATTGTTTTCTTTTTTGTCACCAGTTCTACAGTAAAAATATTTATGCTATTTTTGAGACTGCAGTGTGTTCACAGCATTGACTGAAAGGTGTTAAATCCATCAAGCAATTACAGAGTGATTGGTGTCAGCAGTTGCTTCTTATCTTCATCATCATCCAGAACTTGCTTAATAAATCAATGGAAAGCAAGATGATTTCTAGCTATTGATCAAAACTGCTTTACATCTAAGAAAAACTTGATGCTGATAAATGTACTAAAAGGGAATTGGATGAGTAAATCGCTGTCATTTGAGTTTGACATTTGTTATTATTCCTGTACTCAGGACACAATAGTATATTTTCAAAGTGTTTAAAAGAGTTGTAAACCTCTCACTGACATTAATCTGAAATTATGTTTATTAATGTCTGCACACCATTTAGAAGTGCAATCTCCTGTGAACTCTGTTATCTACTAAGGAAGTGTTTGAATAGTAATCCACAGACAACTAAGGTACATACAAACATTACATTTAGATGAATCTAACCAAGGTTAGGTTGATCTAAATGCCCAGTCATGCAACGATTCACAGGGCTTAAAATGCCCTAAAAATGGCATGCTCAAACTAAGTTAGTTTACCCAAGGAGGCAAACTAACTTTAGATCGACCTCATTTAGCATGATTTTAATGGGTTAACCCAGTCTAGTGAATGCCTGCTTACATTCACAGAACAGCCTCAGGGCTAGGAAAGCCCAACCACTCACCCCAGTCCCAGGCTGGGCTGTTCCAATCTCCCCAAATAGCCCCATAGACCTACCAGCCCCTCTCTGGACCCCTCAGCCCCTGACCCTAGCTACCTCCATAGACCCACCAGCACCCCCTGTACCTGCCATTCCGCCATGTAACCACCAACCCCGCTCCCAGCAGCCCCAGAAGCCCTCCTCCCCGACAACTGACCACAAACCTACTCCTGTCAACACCCCAACTATCTTACCTCCAGTTTCCTAGGTAAACACCTACATGTGGCAGAAATTGATGCAGGTTTAGGTGGTGCAAAGTAAGCCACTTAACCTGAGTCAGGTGATTTAAACACTTGTTCATGTCCCTAGTTATCTGCAGAGAATTTCTATGATGGGGACTCTCCCTCTTAAAAGTGTTCAAAACAATGATAGCTGAAGATCTACAATTTACATGTCAACAAGGTAAATATTTCTACTGAATTTGGGATCAGGGATTTTTTACATTAAAAAAATCCCTCTACATGAGGAATTGTTTACATAAATTTGCAATGACCACAGACAGGATAATAACATATCAAGAGGATTGTGCCAAATTTCACTTCCCAGATGCAATTCTTTTAGGTTAAATTCTTTTCCAGAGTTTCTCACCCCTATTATTAACATGTCTTCCAATTCCAATATATTGTAACTAAAATAGGCTAGCAATTTTGACAAAGCAGCAATTCATCAGAAATACTAGTCCATGAACCAGAAAAGATTAGATTAAAATACCACAAGTCTGAGGAACTCTTACCAAATCCATAGCCAGCAACTGGTGGCCTACCTCAGAATCAGAGACCCAGTCCACTTGAAAGTTTGATTTGAAATCAAGCATGCAAGGCCTATCATCCTAACTCAATCACTCAGACAGGTTGGCCATAGAGCCAGAGAACCATGAAACTAGACATTCTGGTCCCAGGGCAGTAAAATAATGACTCTGCCTTGGGAGACATAGATCTTGAAAGAACTAGGTCTTCATCCCTAGGGTGGTAATTGATGGAAGTCAATCGTCATGGTGCCCTGTGACAGTGATTCTGTCCTTGGACCCATATTGTTCAACATCTTCATTAATGATGTGGACACTGGAGTCAGAAGCAGACTGGCCAAGTTCGCTGATGACACCAAACTTTGGGGCAAAGCATCCACACCTGAAGACAGGAGGGTGATCCAGGCTGACCTGGACAGGCTCAGCAAATGGACGGGTGAGAACCCGATGGTGTTTAACACTGAAAAATGCAAGGCTCTCTACCTTGGGAGGAAAAACCTGCAGCATCCTTATAGGTTAAGCACTATGGGCTGGGCTGGGCTGGGCTGTTCCGTTGCCTAGTACTATGGAAGAAAGAGACTTGGGCATCATCATTAACCACAAGATGAACATGAGCCTGCAATGAGATGCTGTGGCTAGTAAAGTGACCAAAACACTGGCTTGCATCCATAGATGCTTCTCAAGCAAATCCCGGGACGTCATTCTCCCCTTGTACTCGGCCTTGGTGAGGCTGCAGCTGGAGTACTGCGTCCAGTTTTGGGCCCACCATTCAAAAAGGATGTGGAAAAGCTTGAGAGAGTCCAGAGAAGAGCCATGTGCATAATCAGAGGTCAGGGAAACAGACCTTATGGCGACAGGCTAAGAGCTATGGGGCTCTTTAGCCTGGAAAAGCACTGGCTCAGGGGTGATCTGATGGCCACCTATAAGTTTATCAGGGGTGACCATCAGTATCTGGGGGAACATTTGTTCACCAGAGCCCCCCAAGGGATGATGAGGTTGAATAGTTATAAACTACTGCAAGACCATTTCAGGCTGTTCTTTCTGGACTTCAGGAAGGTCTTTGACACTGTCTCTCACCCCATTCTCATTAAAAAACTAGGGGACTGTGGCGTTGACACCTACACAGTCAAATGGATCACTAACTGGCTGGAGGGCTGCACCCAGAGAGTGGTGGTGGATGGGTCATTTTCAACCTGGAGGGATGTGGGCAGTGGGGTCCCCCAGGGCTTGGTCCTCGGACCCCTGCTGTTCAACATCTTCATCAGTGACTTGGACAAGGGGGTGAAAAGCACCCTATTCAAATTTGCCAATGACACTAAGACGTGGGGGGATGTGGGCACACTAGAAGGGAGGAATAGGCTGCAATTGGACGTAGACAGGTTACAGGGGTGGGCAGATGAGAACAGGAGGGGTGTCAACACTGACAAGTGCAAGGTGATGCACCTGGGGAGGAAGAACCAGCAGCATACCTACAGGCTGGGGAACTCCCTTCTTGTCAGTGCAGAGGCAGAAAAGCATCTTGGAATCATTATTGATGCCAAAATGAACATGGGTCGACAGTGTGGGGACACAGTCAGGAAGACCAACCATACCTTGTCATGCATCCACAGCTGCATCTCAAGCAGGTCCAAGGAGGTGATCTTCCCCCTCTATGCGACACTGGTCAGGCAGTCTCCACAAGAGAAGGCTGAGGGGGGATCTAGTGGCCTGTTACAAACTAGTCAGAGGGGACCAGCAGGTACTGGGGGAGTCCGTGTTCCCCTGAGCACTACCAGGAGTGACTAGAAATAATGGTCACAAGCTGGCAGAGGGTAGATTCAGACTAGACATCAGGAGGCGCAACTTCACAGTAAGGGTGGCTAGGATCTGGAACCAACTTCCAAGAGAAGTGGTGCTGGCTTCTACCCTGGGGGTCTTTAAGAGGAGGCTGGATGAACACCTTGCTGGGGTCATTTGACCTCAGTGCTCTTTCCTGCCATGGCAGGGGGGCAGATCTGATGATCTGTCAAGGCCCCTTCTGACCCTACAAACTATGAAACTATAAGGAAGAATTTCTTTACTGTCTGAGCCCCCAAGGTCTGGAATAGCCTGCCATCGGAGGTGGTTCAAGCACCTACATTGAACACCTTCAAGAGTAAATTGGGTGCTTATCTTGCTGGGATCTTATGACCCCAGCTGACTTCCTGCCCTTCGGGCGGGAGGCTGGACTCGATGATCTTCCAAGGTCCCTTCCAGCCCTAATGTCTATTTAATCTATGAAATCCCGCCACATAGATTGCCTGAGTAGGTGGCTCCAGACCTGATGGTTCAAAAGGACTGGGAGCTCTGCATTTCCAGGAAGCTGAGAGCCTGGAAGCCAGTTTTAACAAGGGCTTGGTTGCCAGTCTCAGATAAGGCATCATAGAACAGGATTATATAGTCTATGACAGTCTGCATGTCAAGGCTTCCTTAGAGCTGCAGATCTTGTGAACCGTCTGTAGTTACTCAATGAAGTTTCCTCCTGATTGTTGCTATTAACCATTGCATTGAAAGGAGTTCCCTGAAAGAGCCAGTTAAAGTCTGGTTCATGCAAGATAGATAGATTTTATTTAAACCAAAAGCAAACACTGGAAAAACAATATTTCCCTGAAACTCAGAATTTCTACCTTTTAACTACCTTTTAACTACTTGTACTTGTACTATTCTAGACCAGGAAAATGAAAATGAAATAAACGTTTGACTGAAGGTCAGTCACAGCTATGTCAGAATATTTAGAGCGGTTTTTGCAGTGATACTATAAATTTTTCCTGTTATTAAAAGTAAAGTATGCTGTCTCTATGCAGCTCTGTCTCCAAAACTCCCTATCATTTGCCAGTGAACCCAAGGACTAAGTTTAGGAGAAGACTCCCATGCCCTTAGACCCTGTAAATAGAAATCTCATCTCACTCCTAAAATTAGTCTTCAAAATTATACCATCTGACTACCAGTGGCTCCCACTCCCAACACTACATAAAGCCATCCCATCCACTGCAATTTGAGCCTGTAACATAGGCATATGCAGCTGGGAAAGAAAAATACTGGTTTTGTCCCTATCATATCAACCTCACTGCTCCAAAGACTTCTCCTTCCTAAGACGTATTGTTCATCTCCCTCTCCAGTCACTTTCATTTCCCACTCCAGTCTTAAAGTGAAATACAAAATGTATAAACCTCAACTGTTCTACCAGTCATGACAACCTAACTGACCTGTTGAGCCAGGCTGTGCTAGTGAGGCAGCTTAAAGTGGAGCAGTACGTGTACAATATTGGATGCTTGTTAAAATCCTTCAAGTCTTGAACCTAACCTTTCCACATCTCCAGTTATAATGTATTCCCAAACACCAAGTCGGAACAAGATGAAATTCATAGTAACAAATGACACCAGCTTCATTACAAGTCTCAGGAAACAAAACCCAGGAAAAGCTACTACATTTTTTAAAAGAGCATGTCTTTGTGTCTCTACATTGCCCTTGCAAAACTCTTGTCTTAATCCACTTCTTTTCTAGTCACAATTGTTTTAGCTCTTAACAGGACTTCCTTCTTTTCTTCCACTTAAACTTGATTTTCCCCTATCAGGTGAAGGATGCTCAGACAGCATCACATTAATTTCAGTGGACACTGAGTTTTATCTAATTCAGCAAGCCAGCCTTTGTTAATTAGGCCTCATAGGACAAGCGATTGTAAAGAACGCCTCTAACTGTCACTGATCAATACCCGCAACACAAGCAGTTCTAGCAGTCAATTACTTTTGTTTCTGAGAAGGAAGAAGGGTTCTATTCTTGTTAACACCCTGTACTTTTCTAAAATCACAAGGCCTCTCAGCCTGTCCTATCAAGTTCATCCAGTTGCATACAAATGACACTTCCCTCTTCTAATGTTGCTGCAGTTTTGCTAGCAAAGAAGTTCTCTGCAGCCCAACAGATTTCTATTTACCAGTCTCTCTCACTTCCAAAGTCTGGGGCTTGATTGATGGGAGAGTCAGCACTCCGACAAAGCTAGCAAAGATTCACTCTTTGATCCTAGAGACGAGGGCTCTGTTTGATTAGGCCCCAGTAGAATAAGTACATGGAAGCTAATTTAATGTAATACTACCCTGCAATCCTTCAGAGAAAAAAAAAATATTGAGAGCATTTCCTGGACACTTTTTTCAGTGGGTTACTGTATAAACAAAAGATCTTTCTGGGCCTCTCCCACACAGCAGTTTGAAAATACACCCTCCTTGTATTTTAAAATTTTATTTCACTAGAGTCCTGTCTTCTTCCTATCAGGAAATTGTCACATTTGTCATTGAGGAATTAAAGAGAAAGCTACAATCCTAAAATAAACATTGTGCTGCCATGACATATAGGAAACAAATTGTATTTGGCAGGTGGCTAGTTTGGGGGGGGGGGGGGGGGGGGG